>NC_142928.1:186045097-186147597 GCF_046866305.1 Octopus bimaculoides | reverse complement strand
TAGACGGAAACTGAAAGAAGCTCATCGTATATGTGTGTGTGTATGTGTGTGTGTATTTGTCCCGACATCATCGCTTCACAAACGATGTTGGTGTGTTTATGTACCCGTAACTTAGCGGTTCGGCAAAAGAGACCGATAGAATAAGTACTAGGCTTACAAAGAATAAGTCTTGGGGGCAATTTATTCGACTAAAGGCGGCGCTCCAGTATGGCCGCAGACAAATTTCTGAAACAAATAAAAGAATAAAAGAATACGAAAGACATTCCAGAAGTTTTGAGACTTTTTGAGAAACACGGTTATAATTGTCCTGATTTTTTATAAGTTTGCTGTATCATTACTATATATGTTATAAGGTGAACTGTCGACATTTGTTATTCCAGACTGAAGGAGACGACTGCAACAGCTTTTTGAAGAAACCCTACTAAACACTGCTTGTCACAGCAGACTAGTTTTCAGAATGCAGTCGGGACGTGAAGACAATTTAGAACCTCGCCATTTTGTTAAACTGAGCAAAAACACATAAGGAACTTATGAAATACTCTTGACTGTTTATGCATTGGCTTGTATGAACCGAGCATGTTTTTCGCTGGCACAAGGGGTCATGCCATAGATGCCACCAGTAAGTTCATGATGATTCCCTTTTTCGCAAGTAAGGGCATCATCTACATCCACTGGGCTCCCTCTGGCTACATGGTCAACAAAGAGTACTTTGTGAAGGTTTTGAGAAAGTTCAGGAAGAGGTTTTTCCGCAAAAGGCCAGAGCTCTTCCACTCGGGTCGGTAGCATCAGCACCAGAGCAATGCACCAGACTGCAATTCCATCTGGGTAACCAACTTTTTGACAGAGGTAGGCATAAAAACTGTTACTTACCCTCCAAACAGTCCAAAACTTGTCCTCTGTTGTTCTCCAAGCTGAAAGAGAGAATGGAGAAAGCTGTGACAAGAGTCCTGGACATCTTTACTTTGAAGAACTTCCATGGCGTCTTAACAAAAGGGCTGGAGCACTACAGCAACTACATTGACGTAAGAGGATTCTACTTTAAAGGGTATCAGAGATCTTTGAAATTAATAAATGTCTCCCCTGAAAAAGTTTCAAAACTTCTGAAATGTACCTTGTATAGACGTTTGTTTCATTTTGTATGTTTTCCCGTTCTTCCTCACAACTTAACCAACGATTCGATCGAAAGATTATCTTTTCCTTTATCGCATTTGCCTAAATTTTCTTTATTAATCTTCATTAGTTTTTCGTGTCTACTAGTTCAAATAACTTCCTTTACACTACAGTCACTTTCTAATACAATTACTTTCTGTTGTTGTCGTCGTCGTCGTCGTCGTCGTCATCGTCGTCGTCGTTTCGACATAATATGGAAAAAATTCTCCTTTCTGCGCTCCAATTGCGTGGCAACAATATTATGATTGTTCAAACATAACATTACGATGTATTACGTTATCCTACTTAACATTAACAAACCATAAGCGAATTTTGATTTAAGATTTCAGATAGATGCGGGCATGACTGCGTGGTTAAGAAGCTCGCTTTGCAGCCACGCAGTTTCAAGTTCAACTCCGCTGCGTGGCACCTTGGGCAAGTGTCTTCTGCTATAGCCCCAGGCCGACTAATGTCTTGCGAATGGCTTGTTAAATGGATACTGTGTGAAATCCCTTGTCTTATATATATATGTGTGTGTGTGTATGTGTGTATGTGTGTACACATATATACTCTTTACTCTTTACTCTTTTACTTGTTTCAGTCATTTGACTGTGGCCATGCTGGAGCACCGCCTTTAGTCGAGCAAATCAACCCCAGAACTTATTCTTTGGAAGCCTAGTACTTATTCTATCGGTCTATTTTGCCGAACCGCTAAGTTACGGGGACGTAAACACACCAGCATCAGTTGTCAAGTGATGTTGGGGGACAAACACAGACACACAAACGCATACATATACATACATATATATATACATATCTACGACGGGCTTCTTTCAGTTTCCGTCTACCAAATCCACTCACAAGGCTTTGGTCGGCCCGAGGCTATAGTAGAAGACACTTGCCCAAGGTGCCACGCAGTGGGACTGAACCCGGAACCATGTGGTTTGTAAGCAAGCTACTTACCACACAGCCACTCCCACGCCTATGTATGTATGTATGTATGTATGTATTATGTATATGTGTGTGAGGGAGAGAGAGAGAGGAGACGCATGGCCTAGTTCTTATCCTAAGGGATAAGAATATCCGTTATTATTACCAGTATAAATTACCTATGTTAACCCTGGGCATGGATATGCAAGCATACTATGCTCATAGTAAAAGAATAAACAAGAGTTTATGAGGAATCAAATTTAAAATAAACAGAAAATGGAGAAAAACCTTTTGGTCAAAAAACAAATTGACTACTATTGGTTATTATATTTTTAGTACAAAACTTTAGTACAAAGATCGCTTACAGCCGTTTCTGCTACCAATGTCAGTCGGTGCCGCAAAAGAAAATTATGAGAATAATATTCGTCCTCTTTTATAGCACATCCGATCTAGTACATGGAGCTTCATCAGAGTGAATACAAATACGTTAAATAAAAGAAGAGAAGAGAAAAGAGGAAAGAACAGAGCCTCAAGATGAAGAAAGAAGGCTCAATATATTATAATCATACCATCTTGCAGTGTAAAGCTTGATGAGCAAATGAATAAACTAGCAAATAAACTAGAAAAATAATTGGTGGGTTAATCTTTCTTTAGGGGTACCAGGGTGTATAAATAGTAAGAAAATAAAACTAGTACTTAAGTTTAACAGGGTAAGTCTAGAAAAAGAATAGTACTTATGATTTCGTAAATAGAGCTAATTGATATTTATCCAAAAACATACCCGTAAAGTTGTTACAATAGTGTACTTACTGATATATTCTAAAGAACAACCACCTGTCGTCCGTACTGGAATTAACCAAAGTCCAGCCATCTCTATAATTGGTCAGTTAAATTTAAAACTAAGGGCAAGCTAAGACTGTTATAGGGGTAGGGGAAACTATAGAAGTAAATAAAACAGTCAATAAGAAGCCTATGTCACAAGTGGCCCAAGGTCGCTTGTATCATTATACACCATCCCAACATAAATACGAGCAACCGTTTTCTCCGTTTTCTGTTTATTTTAAATTTTATATATATATATATATATGTAAGGGAGGACCGACGTCGGGGGCACCAATTGTAAGGGACGAACGTGCGAACTCATAAAAGGAGAAATGGTGACGAATGGAAAAACAGAGGACTCCTTTTATTTAAACGTGTCACACAGTCGAACATAAAAATATATATCGATGATGATATACATGATATGTTATGCGACGATAACATAGATGACCAGTGATGAAAGACCACAACCGTATTAGATGAATAACAGAGATATTTATTGTAGTGTTAAAGATGTATGCCTGTGTGAGAGTGTGAATGCGACATATAAGAACATAATCAAAGACAGGCCGTCATACAAAGAAAAGTGTGTATGTGAGTGATACATGTGTGTGAGTTATTACAGCAGATAGAAAGAGTCAGTAAATGACACGTGAGCAATTATACCAGTTCGTTAGTACACTATAGGAAAAGTTCTGTATGTGAAAGTGAGGAGAGGCTGAGTGTGGCAGTGCTGATCACTAGTTGTGATGTCGTGGCATCGATGCCGGGCCGTGATTCTTGTTATACAGATGTTCGTCGCTGGCTGAGAATTTCTTGTCTGTTTAAGAACTCTTGTCTGTTTATTTACCGTGGTGAAGCTGAGTCACCTAACAGAATCGAAGAGAGAAATGTGCCGCGGAGTTTGGTGTGGTGTACATAGTAAATCGTGTTGACGCTGGTAGCGTAGAGGCTGCTTGGTAGGTGCTGGTTAGTAGTCGTAGACTCTTGTTGCTGATATGGCGACGGCGGAGGTCATCGTTGGCTGGACGAAGCTGTTGAAGTGGTCGCTGGAACTGCTGCTGCTGTCGTGTGGTACACGGAACAGTTCTCAAAGAGAAACTGGACCGAGACAAATTTGGTTGCCGAGTTAAAGCTATTTATAACAAACTATTGGCTCACCAGATGGTAGAAATATACTCTATCACGTGACCTTATTAGGGGCCGTGATTGGTCAGTTTGCGTTCTGGCGGGAACGGTTCGAAGAAGTTGCCGATTCGAATAATAATCAGTCACGTGATGAAAAGGAATGGGTTCTCTACTACGCTCGCATTTATTTATATTTAAATGAGAAGATTGTATGTAATGGCGATAGTAGTTTTGTATCTAATGACGATGTAATGGCGATAGTAGTTTTGTATCTAATGACGATAGGTAGTTTCACTACCTATATATATATATATATATATAATTGGGGGTTGAGTATGTGGATCTCGGAACACATAAAGTTATCAATAATAGCATGTAAATATTGGGTAGGAAAACTCTCTTGGATAGAAAACGTCGAACGCTAGTGTTCTACCATTGGACAAACGCAATCCTTCGAATTTCTTAGTCCATTTTAGAAGCTTTATCCTCACGAGTGAGAATTGGATT
Organism: Octopus bimaculoides; assembly: GCF_046866305.1. Lineage (NCBI taxonomy): Eukaryota > Metazoa > Mollusca > Cephalopoda > Octopoda > Octopodidae > Octopus > Octopus bimaculoides. The sequence continues at coordinate 186,143,061 of NC_142928.1, read as the reverse complement.
TTGTTGACGTCATAAGAATTTGGAAACATTTCGAGAGAATGTGAAATAATTCCTTTTTTTTTTTTCGGTGGGAGGTGGGAATAGTAGATTTCGGATCAAATAAAGCTATAAATTAGAACATGTAAATATTGTGTATGCCTTGTGTTTTTGCTTATCATCCCTATCACCGTCTGACAACCGGTGTCAGTCTGTTTGCATGCCCGATAATTAGCAGTTCGGCGCAAAAGAAACTACTTGAATATTGGAGTTTTAAAAAATTTAAGTACCAGGATCTATTCAATAGGCTAAAAAGAACCTTCAAGGCATGGCCCCAGAATGGCCCCAGAATGGCCCCAGAATGGCCCCAGAATGGCCCCAGAATGGCCCCAGAATGGCCCCAGAATGGCCCCAGAATGGCCCCAGAATGGCCGCAGTTAATAACTGAAATAAATAAAAGATAAAAGATAAAAAAAAAGATATACGTTCCACTGAGATTTCGTCTCAAATCTGTAATATACAAACTCTTCATTGTTTCGGCATGAAGCATGAAATTATTGTCATTTATTAAAGGTGATGACAGGATTTCACGTGAGCGTTTATGTTTCCTAACAACATTATTGATGTACGGGAAATATAATATTCGAAAAGACAAAAAAAAAAAAGTAAATTCCTATCGGGGAATTGAAACAGGATCCGCGATTTCGGAATAGCTGCAAGCTTAACTCAATTTTCTACTACGATTGAGCATCTCTACTTGACATCATGCAATTTCTAATTAAAATATTCTTGTGATTCCTTAGTAAATCTTATGATATTAACCTTCTATCAGTGACAAATCTTTTTCGCCTCTTTTATTATCAACTGAATTATCCTATTATCCTTGTCGTTAACTCTCTTGCACACAATTGAGCATGTCACGAACTAAATCAATGATCTCTTCACCATCTTTGTAAGGGATCTTTTCACACAATACCGCTGTGATAACTTTTATTTGTCACATCAGTATATTTATTCATCCGTTTTAATCAGTCAGTTCAATTCAGTTCATTCGCATCAACGGCGTGATACTATCATCGACACGACAATAATCTTGTCAGAAATATTCTTCCCATTTTCGATATATATATACTCCTTCCCGTACACTTCTTCATTCAGTCATGCTCTATGTAAAATGAGTTAGTTCTGCTAAAACTTACAAGACAGTTCCATTCTCGTAATTGTTTATCGTTTTTCGTTTTTTCTTTCCGTTTCTTTTATTCATTCATTCTATCTCTCTTTCTTTCTTACAAAATTACAAAATGACGTTTGAAAAGGTCGGTAAGTAGAATCTTTTACTTAATCTAACTAGTTTCTTTTGGACATGAACCCGTGAAAAGCTTTCAAACTACTCCGACGTCTTACTGGCAACAAAAACACAACTCTTAAAGTAAACAATTACATTAGCATTGCTGTCTGTCGAAGTAGACGATCCTCTTGTCTCTGGGGCCTTACTGTATCGGAAGAAAAAAGAAACATGAAACAACTATGATACCACGTGATTGAAAACTTCAACAAGAGAGTCGCTATAATTCAATACTGTCGCTGCTGCTGCCGTAGTTACAATTATTATTGTTGCTGCTGCTGTTGCTGCTGCTGTTGCTGCTGCTGTTGTTGTTTACTGCATTTTCATTTTTTTCGTTTTTTCTTTGTTTGCTTTTTGTTGACGTTTTGGCTTTGTTGTTGTTGTTGTTGCTTTCTTTTGTTCCGTTTTGTCTTGATGTATATTGGTACAGGTAAGGAATCGAGTGGGGCGCTATAGCAATATGTGTGTGAGTGTGTGTGTGTGTGTGTGTGTGTGTGTGTGTGTGTGTGTGTGTGTGTGTGTGCGTGTGGATATCAGAGACTATGTCAGTATGTATATGTGTAATAACGCACCCATGTTATATGTCGGAGATCATATCAGTCAGTGTAGATGTGTGTGTGTATACGTATATGTATATATATATATATATATATATATATATATATATATATATATATATATATATATATATATATATATACATATACACATATGTGTGTGTGTGTGTGTGTAATGATATATCTATATGAGTTTGTATATCTGTCCCAATATGTATGCGCGATTATATGCCTTTGTTCATTCTGTGTGTGTGTGTGTGTGTGTGTGTGTGTAATTATAAGATTGTGTGAATTTATGTCTATGATTGTAATTATACGTCTGTGATAAATATTTTATTCTATTTTTTTTTCTTTATTAATTTACTCTCATTTTTTTTATTCACGTATTGTTATTTTTTTTCTTTCGTTCTTGTTTTTGTTTTTTTTTTATTTGTTTTGTTTTCTCCATTTAAAAAAAAAAAATTTTTTTGTCATTACTACTGCTGTTGTTTATTTATTACTGTAGCCTTTCTTATTTTTGAGCCAGATTCTTTCAAGAGAAACATTTCTTTAGAAATACGTTCGAAATAATTTTATTGAAGGACAGAAATGTGACAGGTTAATGAAGGAAAACCATTGACTGAAGCTAGAAACTCATAATTGAAATACTTCATTCCAGTCTGTTGATGTCGTCTGCTTTCTTTTGAATAACTTTTAACTCTTCTCGTTCTTTCTTTTTTTGTTTCCCTTTCGTTTTTTTTATTTCTTTCTCTCTTCTCTTCTTTCTTTCTAGTTATGGTTATTTTGTCCAACAAGTGTATCTCGGTGTATATTTCACAGCCTTTGTGTCTACATTAAGACTAATCAGTAAGATGACAGAACACGCTTAATGAAACACTGAACTTAACAACTAAGTAGTGGCCCTCGTACTTTCTTTTTTTTAATAATTATCAATCAGGTTTTTAAGAGCTGAAAAGACTTAGTAGTAGTAGTAGTAGTAGTAGTAGTAGTAGTAGTAGTAGTAGTAGTGGTGGTGATGGTGATGGTGATGGTGGTAGTAGTAGTAGTAGTCAGTGGCGAACTGGGTCTAAAAATATTGGTTGCCAGGAGATTAAGGAGATCCACCTGCAACTACAAAGGGACCCAACCGCAAATACAATGCTATCATTTTTTTTTTTTTTTTTTTTTTGTTAAAAGTATTCTTTTCAACAGGCTGAAATAATTCATGCATTCTTCCAGGAGTGAATAAAAAAAACTCTCAAATTTGAAGAGTATACCCATTCGTCAGTTGTCCCTGTTCCATCTACTCTGCGTTTCGAAGGCAAGGACAATACGCGAAACGCGGAGTAGATGGAACAGGGACAACTGACGAAGGGGTATACTCTTTATGTTGCATGTCTCGTTTCTCTGTTTTTTCGTTTTCTGTTTTCGTTTTTCTGTTTTCGTTTCTCATTGTGTTTAACGTTTTTTTTTAATGTCCTGTACCCATATATGCATGTATGTATACATATAGATGTAGGTATGTACATATATGTATATATATATATATATATATATATATATATATATATATATATATATATATATATATATATATATATCGTCCGTGATGTAATTGTATGGGAAATGTTTTGATCTGACAACTCATGCTGGGACAAAAACAATTGCATTGTATTTGAGTAATTTTAGTTATGGAAAATGGCATATGTGTATATGTTTGTGTGTGTATGTGTGTGTGTATGTGTGTGTGTGTGTGTGTGTGTGTGTACATATACACACATATTATAGTCTCTTTTTATTGTTATTTTGATAAACATATATCGTTAGCATTATTATTAATCTCAAAGAAATGATACTCACTGACCGTTGCTCGGTTACACAAAGGAGTTTCACGATGCCTTCTACAAAATTTCTCTCTCTCCCTCTCTCTCTCTCTCTCTCTCACTACTGTTAATACTCCTACGCTACAGCTGCAACAAATATTTCACCTCCTCAGGCATCACCTCGCCGTGCAACTTGTTTTGTGACTATATTATTTTCTACTCTAGGCACAAGGCCCGAAATTTAGGGGGAGGGGGCCAATCGATTAGATCGATCCAGTACGCAACTGTTACTTGATTTATCGACTCCCCCAAAAAGGTGAAGGCAAAGTCGACCTCGGCGGAATTTGAACTCAGAACGTAAAGACAGACGAAATGCTAACGTTTCTTATTTCTCTATTGCCCACAAGGGGCTAAACATAGAGGGGACAAACAAGGACAGACAAAGAAATTAAGTCGATTATATCGACCCCAGTGCGCAACTGGTACTTAATTTATCGAACCCGAAAGGATGAAAGGCAAAGTCGACCTAGGCGGAATTTGAACTCAGAACGTAACGGCAGACGAAACGTAACGGCTAAGCATTTCGCCCGGCGTGCTAACGTTTCTGCCAGCTCGCCGCCTTGCTTTGTGACTATATGATATAACTGGAAACCATGCAGATTCCCATTGTGTGTGTGTGTGTGTGTGTGTGTGTGTGTGTGTGTGTGTGTGTGTGTGTGTGTGTGTGTGTGTGTGTGTGTGTGTGTGTGTGTGTGAGTGTGTGTCCATGTTCCACTGCTTAACAATCGGTGCAAGTTGATTTACATCCTCCTTACTTGGCGGTTCGGTAAAAAAAAAAACATAATTACTAAGCATGAGATAAATGCTGGAGCCGATTTGACAGCTGAAATCTTTCGTAGAGTTTCCCCCAACCTGGCTACTGGGCCACAACAGATTCATGAGCGATAGATCTGAAATAGTGAAAATGTCATTGATGAGGTAACGAATGGAACGAAGCGACTCTGACAAACCCAGCTGATTTGATTGATTAACAATCGCTTAATTAATGGAGTGATTAAACTAGTTCACAACAAATAATAAAAGAAGTAAAATAGAATCAGTGCGTGTTTCATATTGACATAATGACCCTCCCAAAAGATACTGATAGACAGACAGGCAGACTAACGGACAGGCAGGCAGACTAACGGACAGACAGATAGATAGATAGATAGATAGATAGATACATAGATAGATAGATAGATAGATAGATAGATAGGTGCTAGCGTGACTGTCTGTTAAGAAGTTTGCTTCCCAACCACATTGTTCCAGGTTCAGGCCCACTGCATGGCCATTTGGGTGTCTTCTACTATAGCCGCAGGCCTACCAAAACCTTGCAAGTGGATTTGGTAGACGGAAACTGAAAGAAGCCTCACAGTTCAGTCCCTCACTACTCTGAGTTTTCACACTTGTATGTGTTCATATGTGTGTGAGAGGGGGAGATAGGGGAGGGGGAGGGGAGAGGGGGAGAGAGGGGAGAGAGGGGAGAGAGAGGGGAGAGAGGGGAGAGGGAGGGGAGAGGGAGGGGAGAGGGAGAGGGAGGGGAGAGGGAGAGAGAGGGGAGAGGGAGAGAGAGGAGAGAGAGGGAGAGAGAGGAGATAGAGGAGAGAGAGGGAGAGAGAGGAGAGAGAGGGAGAGAGAGGAGAGAGAGGGAGAGAGAGGCGAGAGAGAGAGAGAGAGAGAGAGAGAGAGAGGAGAGAGAGGAGAGAGAGGAGAGAGAGGAGAGAGAGATTATCATAAATATTGTGATATTTAGATAAGCATGGTTAGTATGAATCTGTGTATGAGTATGTGAACACAGAATGTGAGAGGAAATATTAAATATCAGTCAGCATCAATATTAATACCATTCATTGTTTGGTGAGTTGATCACGCGAAAAATGTCACGCTGCTTTATACGGAATTTATCGCTCCGTTACATCTGTAATCAACTGAAAGTTAAGCAGTATTGTTTGTCATTGATAACATACATTTTATTCGAAATACACAAATGAGATATTTGTTTTGTTTAATTTCATTTTGATTAAATAAATATCTTATTATTTTGATAATTATTATTATTATCACTTTCATTACTTTTGACAAGAGAAAACAGCGAGATGGCAGGATCGTTATTGCGTTCAACAAAATGCTTAGCGGCATTTTTTTATTTCCGGTTCTTCACACTTCACATTCTGAGCGCAAATGCCTCCAAAATCGACTTTGCTTTTCACCTTTCGGAATCAATAAATACCAGTTGCGCACTTGGATCGATGTAATTGAATAGTCCCCCTCCTTCCCACTTCTCCTAAAATTCTCATGTCTTGTGCTTATTGTACAAAGAATAGTATTTTCAAAACAAAGGCGGCAATCTGGCGGAACCGTTAGCATGCCGAACAAAATGCTTAGAGGTATTTCTTCCGGTTCTTGATATTCTGAGTTTAAAAAAAGAAACGCCCAAATCAACTTCATCTTTCATCCTTTCAGGGTCGATAAAAGAAAATTACCAGTTGATTACTGGGGTCGAGGTTATCGACTTAGCATTGCCCTCAAAATTGCTGGCCTTGTGTCAAAATTAGAAAGTGTTTTATGACGGGGATATGGAAGAGTCGTCAGCACATCAGACCAAATGCTTGGCAGCATTTCTTTCGGCTTTTTACGTTCTGCGTTCAAATTCCACCAATAGCGACTCTGCCTTTCATCCTTTCGAGGTCAACAAAATAAGACCCCGCTGAGCACTGGAGTTGATGTAATTAATTAACCCACTCTCCTTAAAACTACTGACTTTGTTTCAATTTTTGAAACATTTATTCTATATTACCCGTCATAAGGCGGGTACATTTGAAAGCATCCGTTTGCCACCTTGGGTAATTTGAAAGAAGTTAAATTATAAATAATTGTATGTATGTCATATTTCCAATGTACCAATATTGGTTTCAAATTTTTGCACAAGATCAGCAATAACAGGGTTTGATAAGTCGGTTACATCGACCCCAATATTTATCTGGTACTTATTTTATCGACTTCAAAATGATTAAAGGTAAAGTCGACCCCAACAATTTACCCGGCGCGGTAACGATTCTGCCGGCTCACCACTTTGAGTGTATCAATATTATTATTGATATCATTATTAAGTGCATCAATATTATCATTATGCTTAGCGCATTTCACCCGTTTTCACGTTCTGAGTTCGAATTCCGCCATGACCTACTTTGCCTTTCATCCTTTCAGAGTCGATAAAATTAGTACCAGTTAAGCACTGGAGTCGATGTAATCAACTAGTACCCTCCACCGAACTTGCTGGCCTTGTGCCAACATTTGAAATCAATATTATTATAGAAAATGTAGTGTTGTATGATATATTCATTTCGAACAGTTTGCTACAATTTCTTAAGACGACGATTACCCTAGTAATCCATACGAACAAAAAATTTACTCTACTTACGAACAGCTTACTTGAAAAGCGTCTAAAAAATATTCGGTACTACTTTGGTGTGTGATCTACAATTTAAGGGCCAATTATTTTAGGTTACTTTTTAGTTTACTTTTCAATACTCTTTTACTCTTTTACTTGTTTCAGTCATTTTGACTGCGGCCATGCTGGAGCACCGCCTTTAGTCGAGCAAATCGACCCCAGGACTTATTCTTTATAAACCTAGTACTTATTCTATCGGTCTCTTTTGCCGAACCGCTAAGTTACGGGGATGTAAACACACTAGCATCGGTTGTCAAGCGATGTTGGGGGGACAAACACAGGTACACACATACATATATATATATATATATATATATATATATATATATATATATATATATATATATATATATATATATATATATACATATATATATATATATATATATACATATACATATACATATATACGACGGGCTTCTTTCAGTTTCCGTCTACGAAATCCACTCACAAGGCTTTGGTCGGCCCGAGGCTATAGTAAAAGACACTTGCCGAAGGTGCCACGCAGTGGGAATGAACCCGGAACCATGTGGTTGGTAAGCAAGCTACTTACCACACAGCCACTCCTGCGCCTACTTTGGCGTGTGATCTACAATTTAAAGGGCAATTGTTTTAGGTTACTTTTTAGTTTACTTTTCAATGTCTAAAAAGACTTAACATGTTGGCTACAGATTTTTTCACAATAAATTCTTTTGTACATACTTAACATTGTAAATGTATTTTTTTCAAAATTCTTACTATTTTAATAATAATAATAATAATACCATGTTTCATTTATGTCTTAGTAAAGAATAAGAAGAAACCAAGAATAAGCGCGTAGATCACACAAGTTTGGAAGCCGCGAGTTTTGCAACATAAAGAAACTAAACTCTAACCTAAAGTAATCGCCCTTGAAGTTGTAGATCACACGCCAAAGAAGCACCAAATATTCATTGCAATAAATATTAATTATTGGAGAGCCTTTTTCAGCCACAGCCAAGTACTCTGTCATTTATTCTGTCTCCTCCACATTCTTCTGCTCCTCTTATTCCTCTAACTCTGTGACTCCTTTTCTTTTATTGTCTAGCGTTCTTTTACTCATTGCCTGCCATCAAACCAAGTATGTACACTCACCCTGCCCCTCATCTAACCGCTCTCAGACTATGTATCTCTCTTTTACTGTCTCTCTATATATCAATCTATTTATTTATCTATCTCTGTCTCCATACGATGTGAGTGAAGAAATGACGCCAAGAACCATCATTTATATAGGTTATTATCGCAAAGAGATACATAAACATATATACATACATGCATAGATAGATAGACTGACAAACAGACAGATTGATAGATAGATAGATAGATAGATAGATAGATAGATACATACATACATACATACATACATACATACATACATACATACATACATACATACATACAGACAGACAGACAGACAGACAGACAGACAGACAGACAGACAAACAGACAGGCAGATAGACAGATAGACAGACAGGCAGACAGACAGATATACATATAATATATGCATATATGTGTCTGTGCGTGTGTGTGTGTGTGCGTGTGTGTGTGTGTGTGTGCGTGTGTGTGTGTGTGTGTGTGTGCGTGTGTATATAGAGAGAGAGACAGAGAGGAAGCGGCTTCGTAAGTTTATTACTTCCTTAGCTCTGCTTCCCAACTGCTTGTTGAGTTTACCTTTCTTCTTGAACTGTAATGTGTGTGTGTGCACGCGTGCGTGAGCGTGTGAGTGTGTAAATATATGAGTATAAGTGTGTGACCGTGTATGTATATTCGTGTATGTGTATACATATATATATTATATATATATTATATATGCGTGCGTATGTTTACTACATACACATACACTCATACGCACAAATATTTACATGCAAAATATATACACACACATATATGTATATATACATATTTGTTAATATGTACGTGTATGATTTTTATATATATATATATATATATATATGTATATATATATATATATATATATATATATATATACATATATATATACATATATATATATATACATATATATAGATATATAGATATACATATATATGCATGCATACATACATATATTTACTTATATGTATAAATATGTATGTATGTATGTATTATGTATGTATTATATATTGTAGCTAATCACTCACACAATAATAATACATAATAATTTCCGTCACCTTTGGATCTTTATTTCCGGTCATTGAGTTGGTTTCATTAACTCGTAAATAACCGAGTTTTTTTCTTGTTTTTGTTTTGTCTTTTCTTTTTTGTTTTTCTTTCTTTCTTAAAGCGATAGTTTGGACAGTATAATCACCATCTTGGACAGTGTGATCGCCATCTTCGCTGTAATTGCAGATTTGCCAATGGCGGCAGAAGTAAATGTTGTGATGACAGAACGGTAATTAGAATAATCTCTGTTATAGCATTTACTAACTTCAAGCAATGAACCGAACGGGAAAAAAATCCAAGATAAAGAAAAGAGAAATTCCACCGTTTATATGTAAATAGTTGAATTATTCGAATAACTAGAGGCTTTGAAGACTAAATTAACTTCCATTTGACAAAATATTAGTTGTAAGGTTCCAGTCTACGCATTACATTTTAGTATTATACTATTGTTCTATAGTCATAGAGACCGTCGATAATTGATGTTGCTTGTCCGTATAAAGACCACAAGCACACGTGAAATAGTTTGGGCTTTATATATCACGTTTAGCCTCGTCATTTCTGTCTCAGTCGAGATCTAACTTGATTTCTCATACTACTAAGCAATTGTGAATAGACGATTGTGAACAGGCAATTGTAGTTTTGGCCTTAGCTTTGAATTTTAAAACTTCTAGCAGGGCTTTTCCTATGTGTTTACAATTGCAGTTGTGTTTTCAAATTCCTTTCTCGAGCATTGCTGAGAGAAAGAGAGAAAATAACGTCGCAGCCCTGCTTGACTCCCAGTGCGCAACCCAGCTTGACTCCCAGTGTGACATCAAATTATGCAGGATTGAAGTTCACATGGGTGACCTGTTTGTAAGATACTAGTTTGTAAGAATTGTATCACTCGGGCCGACCAAAGCCTTGTGAGTGGATTTGGTAGACGGAAACTGAAAGAAGCCCGATGCTGGTGTGTTTACGGCCCCGTAACTTAGCGGTTTGGCAAAAGAGACCGATAGAATAAGATAGAATAAGCCTTAAGATTCAAGGGATTTGTTACTCGGTTTTCATGGCGTGTAAGTGACCGAGATCTTAACATTCTCTCTGAGCAGGACGCCAACCCGTTGCAGGGTTCAAGGATAGAAATTTCAGGGTGGGGGAGTTGATTACATTGAGCCCAATACTTCAGCAGTGCTTTATTTTATCGATCCAAAAGGAATGAAAGCAAAGTCGGCCTAGGCAGGGCTTAAACTCAGAACGAAAAGAGGCGGTAGAAATGTCGCTGAGAAATGCCGCTAACGGTTCTTTCAGCTCACCGAATTCTTCTAATGCTTAACAACAAACTGAAATTTCCAGCGAGACAAGAAATTCTTCTGTGAGATCATCGCCTTATCCAACAATGAATCAACTTAACGTCTCAAAGAGAAGAAGAAGGAATCACTGGTCATAGGATCTTTGTAATTCAGAATGAGGGATAGAGAAGGGGGAAGCGGAGGCAGAGGAGGAGGAGGAGGAGGAGGAGGAGGAGGAGGAGAAGAAGAAGAAGAAGAAGAAGAAGAAGAAGAAGAAGAAGAAGAAGAAGAAGAAGAAGAAAATCCTGTACGACTACCTTTGAAGTCCTAACTCTTGTTTCATCTTCAAGGATCAATTCTCGCCTGAGTCGGTTTTACATTTTTTTTCTTTTCATTTCTCAGAAGATCGATAAAATACGTACCAATAATATTTTTTTATGTATGCTTCAATTAGCTATGTTGCCTCCTGAAGAAACATTTGGCTATTTCGTGCTTTTAAAAATATCTCGATATTGAGTCTACTGATATATATTTTTTTTTTTTAATAGTTTATGCCATTTCACGTTACTGTCAACCGCAGGGCACGATCGTCCTAATTTTTCATTAGAAATATCGAACTTTCTAATAATAAAAAGAGCGAATTTCATATATCCTACTTTCATGAAATGGTTTACAATCATTAAATTACATTAAAAATACTACTCGCAACATCATGCTGAGATTGTTGGGACTAATACGCATGTAACCAACACCAGCTGTGTGTTTTTTTTGCGGATGAATCGATGGGGGTTTATATATATATATATATATATATATATATATATATATATATATATATATACACACAGGGTTTTCAAAAAGTCTCTCCGCAGTAAGTATTTTATTGCAAAATAAATATTTATAAGATAGTATAAGGCTACAAAAGAATTTATTAGACTCTCTACAAGGCTTTAAAAAAAAACTTGATAAGAGATGTTGAAAGTGTCGTCCTTCATTTTTAATACATACAAGTTGACTCTTCTACACCTTTTGAAAAAAATTCACTGCCTGAAAAGCCTATATATATCTCAAAATGTGGAATAAGATAGACAGCCGACAACTGATGAAGGGTCGTTCTTTGCGTTACTTGTCTTGTTTTCCATTTTTCTTCTCTCGTTCGCGTATTTTACTCGTTTGTTTTCGTACTTCATGTTGTTTATAGTTGGGGACGTCCTGTACCCATGAATGCATATATATATATATATATATATATATATACTTTATTTTGGATTAACAAGGCAACCAAGGGTTGCATGAAAAGAGATTACATCAACCCTCAGTGACCAATTGATTCTTCATTTCATCGACCCCGTAGAATAAAAGTCAATTTACCCTCGGAGGCATTTGAACTCAAAAAGTTAAGAGCCCAAGCATTTTGTCGGACTCGATAACAATTCTCCAGCTCGCCACCTTAAGAACAGATATGATAATCCAAATTCCATTAATCCCTCTCATATGAATCCCATAGAATTCCAGACCAATTGACATAAAGAAACCTGGAGTCCCTGCAATAAATTTCAGAACTTTTTGGTAATCGAGTATTTCAAGAATCAACAAGGTTGACTATCTTGAGGAATAGTTCAAATGTTAGTTTAGGGCAGAGGTTCTTAAACTTTTTGGACCATCCTCAGCGCCCTGTTTTTATGTATAAATATGTTATATTTTACTAATTTATATATACTGTGAATCATTTGATATTTAATATAATATTATATAATTTGTATACAATACTGTGATATTAGAACAAAACTTTACGATCGTGAGCCGAATACCCTAGCCACAAGGCCACTACTTTCACACGTACACACAAACACATATGTAAATGAGATATTCAACCACTTCCACATTAATTCAATGAACCGCTAATTCAGTCGACTGAAGACATGATTCTTCATCGTTCAGTGACGGAGATCCACCATCCAGCATTTGAAGACAAAATTAAGGTGGGACGAAGGATTATTGATTTACCAAAATATATCACAATGAGGAAAAGTTAGGAAGCATTAAACTGAAAAGAACTACAGTTCTATATTGATAAATCGGGTTTAGCTGATCATGTATGGAAAAATGGAGACCACCTCCCCCTGTGGGATGAAGTTAAAATAATAGACAGAGAACAGCACAGGAAAATATGAAAACTAAAAGAAGCAGCATATATGCTAGGACACAACAACCTCCTAAGCAGACCGAGTGCAGATATGAGCAGCATATGGGAACCGGTATTGAGGAAGGATAAGAAAATATTAGATTTATAAGCCCTAAAATTCACTCAATAATTGCCCACGGGCTTATGGCGTAGTGGTTAAGAGCGCGGACTACTGATTCCGAGTTCGATTCCAAGCACTAATAATAATAATAATAATAATAATAAAAAAATACCTTAGGAATGAGAACCCAGGTTCGAAATTTCGCCAAGACACCCGAAGAAGGCTGGATGGTATATCAGCCGAAACGTTGTGTTAACAACAAGATGAGGACAAATATCCGTCGAATGTAAATAATGAAAAAGAACTATAACCACCTGATGGATATTAGTGACGAGACAGACTTGCAGAAATGTCTAACTGACAAACTCCATTACAGTATCACTGCGTCAGAAACCGACAGGACGAAATGATTGGTGTCGAGTTTGCTTTGCTAAATGGTTTACGCATCTGTTGCTGTGTTAAGTTATCATAATTTTCCGCCGACATAATTTCTATTTATTGAAATAGAATATTATGTACTAAGTGTGTAGTCGCTCTTCGTAAACCATTCTGAAGTTGCTTCATCTTCTATATAACAGCAGCAGCAGTACAACAGGTGCGAATATATTAAAAGAACAAAAACAGTTGATTACAGGAAAGAAAATTGCATTTCTTTGTGTATATGTGTGAGTGCCTGTCTGCATGAATACACACACATATGTGCGTGTGTGTGCGTTTGTTTAGATAGATAGAGAGAGAGAGAGAGAGAGAGAGAGGTAGGTAAGGAAATAGATAGATAGATAGATAGATATACCTATTTCTTCATGCCCGGATTCTTAATTCACTGGCGGTGCTCCAGCATTGCCACAGCCTTAGGGCTGAAACAGAATAAAAGAATAAATATACAAGAATGTATATATATATATGTACACACATATATGTATCTGTGTGTGTAGAAAGAAAGAAAGAAAGAAAGCATCTATCTCTTTCAATATCTAATTTTACAATCACGAGGTCACGGGTTCACTCCTACTGTGCGGAATGGTGGGCAACTCTTATTTCTTGTATCCACGGGACGACCCCATTCTGGTGAGTGAAAACTGATAGGCAGAAAGTTTGTGAAATCCCGTTGGAGGAACTCTACATTAATTCAAAGATGCTGCAGCCTTATCTCCCTCTTTCTCTCTGCCCTTCCCCTCTCTCTCTTTCCCTCCCTCGCAGACTCTCTCTCACACTCTCTCTCCCTCTCTCTCTCTCTCTCTCTCTCTCTCTATATATATATATATATATATATATATATATATATATAATATATATATATATATATATATATATCTTTCACGCACACACACTGTATCATTACTGTTTCGACGTGAGAAATGTGATAAATGGTACACATGTGTGCAGAATGCTCAGCCACTTGTACGTTAATTCGAGGAGAAAATAATTCATTTGTTCGAGGAAAAAAATGAAAATTCATCATCGAAACCAATGGAGATCCATTTATACATCCATTTATCCGTATATATGCATACATACATATACATACATACATACATATATATATATATATATATATATATATAAGTTAGAAATATAATATTTCTAAATCTCTCAGAGAGATTTAAGCAGTAGTGGAGCGATAAAGTTGTAGTATATTGTCAACTTATTGTGACAATCCCAATAAGGGAACACACTACTGCCGTTTAGCCCTAGGAAGCTGAACCGCTTCCTGTGGGCCTTGACACAATTACTGTGTCCTTAAGTTTGCGAGGGGGAGACAAGCTCCTCCACCCAGCCTAGCCAGCATTCAGGGACATGTTTCTGAGTCTTTGCTCGTCATCAGCCTGAAGTAGCTTGCCAGCTTCCTAGGGCTAAACGGCAGTAGTGTGTTCCCTTATTGGGATTGTCACATTAAGTTGACAATACACTACAACTTTATCGCTCCACTACTGCTTAAATCTCTCTCAGAGATTTAGAAATATTATATTTCTAATTTTGCTGATCAGTGAATGAACTTCACTATGATTTACATAAGTTTGCGAGGGCGAAACAGGCTTCTCTATCCAGCCGGCAAGCTACTTCCGGGTCGTATTGATTTGAATTGCTTCTGCCTAGTTTAGTGAGTTGTTTCTGTCCTTTTTGTTGCTGTTTGGTGTGAATTTTGTCAAGTTTCAACTGTTGTTCCTGTGGAATTGCGCCCTGCGGGGCAAAAATTTTCTTTTTTGCTGCTCTCTTTTAGAGAGATAGCAAACTACCATCGTGTAAAACGAAAACTTTTTCAATATGGATAACGAAATGACCTTTCTACTGTGTGATGAGGACTTTCCTCTTTTACAAGAAGAAATTTGTTTCAATAATACACAAGTATTTCAAGTAGACCCAGAAGTAACCAAGGAAGAGAAAAAGGCCAGCAGTTTTTCTTCCGCCGTAGGCGGACAATTTGAAGCAATGGAGGTGATACCCGAACAGTGGTACAAGTACAGAAATCTAATAAGGAAAACAGACGACATAACAAGGTTAATACCGCCAAAGGAAACTATCCAAGAGTTGGCGGTAAGAACCGTTATCTACAAAGTGTACAATTGCAAAGAAAGGCGCATCATGATGATGAAAACGGATGCAATTGAAAAGTGTCTTGCCCCTGTGTGGGAAAAAATAAAATATGTCGGTAGAGGGCCTCGAAATGCTACAGTAGAGGCCCAATTCGAATCCGCAGAAATTGCGAAAGTAGTATCAACACAAACGTTGAAAACCGAAGAGGTAATGCTCTTACCCACATACCTGGGTCGGAGAACTGCGAAAATCACAATAGAAGACATTCCACCCGGGTATGACGTAAACTGGTTGGTAGAAGCTTTAATTTACGACGTGGAGGATCAAGTGGAAGTACTCACAATGAGAAGAAGGAACGCACTCAATTGGAAGGGGCAGGCGCTAGAGCTTATAGTTCTAGCGTCAAACGATACCCTCGAGACCAGACCAGACAGGATATTTATAGGGGAAGGTCTCAGTGCAAGAGTGTCGGTGGAGGGACGGAGGCCCAGATGTTTTAAATGTGGAGAAAAGGGCCACGTGCGCTCCGAATGTGTAAAAATAAAAAAACCGAACCAAAAAAAAGAAGTCCCTCCCCAAAGGGAGAAAGAAATACCGGAGAAAACTGAACTTAAAAAAGATGACAAACAAGGAAAAACGAAAACACCGGAAGTCGTAATAGAAAAAGGAAAAAGTAAGGAAGAAGCGGAGTTTGAAGTTGCCAAAAACAAAAGGAAAAAACCCATTGGCCCAGACTCCCCTCCCCCTACAAGAAAAAAAGAAAAAACGCAAAACATACAAGAAAAAATACCCTCGTTCACTCCCAAATTGAAACCCGCTCCTAAACCCCCGCAAGAAAGAATTGTTTCGTACTCCATCAAAAACGAAGTATTACACGAACTAATAACAAAAAAAAACTATACGATAATGGGACCGATTGAAGGTAAACCGCCGCACATACGGTTGGCGAGAATAAGTGCCGAACACTACGAACAATTCAAACGGAGATATGCTGACGATATTTTTGATGTGAGTCAGCATGTCGTGAAAGAAAAAATTATTTTAAAACCAACGGCTACACCAGTCATAGAAGATACCGGAGGAGGGGACGATGCAAGTCGTGAAACCCCTCCTGCAAAGGTAATGTAAACTTTTTTTCATGGAAGTTAAGATAGGGTGTATAAATGTTCGTGGCCTGGGGTCCAAATGGAAGCAGACATGCCTCCTAGACGACCTCAGGTCGCGAAAGATAGATATATGTGTGGTGACTGAGTCCAAGCTGAACGGCCCACAGGCGTTCTCACCTCTTCTTAATGATTACGAGAAAGTTATTTCTCCGAGTCAAGGAGGGAGTGGGGGCGTTGTGGTACTGTTCAAAAAAAGCTTGGATGTACAGGTAAGTGCAGTCTTTCTAGACCCAGAAGGTAGGCTGGTCGTTCTGGATGTGACACACGCGAATAAGCAGTCTTTCAGGTTGGTAGCACTATATGCTCCGCAAGAAAATAGACAAACGGTTTTTTTTCGAGATTTGGAAAATTTCCTAGCGACGTCGAAAACTTTAGTTTTAACAGGAGACTTCAACGCTATTCTCAACGCGCAAGTGGATAGTGGTGGCTCAATCAATAGAAGGGAAAGCCCTGGCCTAAAAAGGCTACTAGCAAGCTATAAACTAGTAGACCGATATAGACTGGATGAACCGTTCGTTCCACAGTGGACGTGGTCTAATAACGACGGTTCACAGAGGTCTTACTTAGATAGGGTGATTATAAAAGACAGTGATAGGGATATAGTTAGTTGTCCACAATTTCACTGTACTTCCTACACGGATCACAAATTTGTGACATGTAGGATGCAGTTAGCTAAGTGTCATAGACAGGGACCCGGGTACTGGAAGATGAACAAGTCTATTTTGACTAGTAAAGTCTTCCGTGCTCGGGTGAAGGAATTAGTGCAGAGGGCATTATGCGGAGCCATCGTTAATAACAGATGGTGGTGCGCCCTCAAAAGAGCCATACGTTTAGAGTCTCTTAGATTTAGTAAAGAGCTAAGTTTAGAGAGAGCAAGAGTAGAAGGGAATCTAACTAAGGAATTAGAGGAGGCCATAGTATCAGGCTCTGCATCCAGAGTGTTGGCGGCGAGGTCGGTATTATTCCGTCACCTCCAAGCCAAACACGAAGGTAGTAGAGTCAGGGCTAAGTTACGCGCGGTAGGCAGAGAAGGTATTAATGTTGCCGGATGGGCCCGTCATGTGGAGAGTCGGAGAGGCAGAAATGCTTCTGTGCAGTCTTTAATTGACGAACAGGGGCGCCGGATCGAAGGACAGGAGGAGATGCAGAAGGCCTTTCATCAGCATTTCGCACGGTTGTTTGGGACGAACGAGACGTTGGACCATGGGGAGCCCTTAAGGGATGTCCTGGCTGACGGACCGCGACTCTCAGCAAGTGAGGTGGAGCGTTGTGAAGGGCCGATCACAGCTGCGGAGGTCAAAGAGGTACTGGCAGAGAGCGCGCGGGACAGGTCGCCGGGACTGGATGGTCTGCCCTACGAGTTTTATAGTGCAATGCCGGACTTGTTCGGACACTTGCTGGCTGGCGTGTACACGAACTGGCAACAGAATGGGAGAATTCCCTGCTCTGTGAGTCGGGGAGTGGTAACGCTGGTCAGAAAAGACCCGAGCAAGGGGGACCATATCAGTAATTTCAGGCCCATAACTCTACTGAATGTAGAGTTAAAGATTTTGGCCAAGGTGCTAGCAAAAAGGTTGACGGCTGTCGCGGATAAGCTTGTCGGGAGGGCGCAAACATGTGCCATTCCTGGCAGGTCGATCCAGGACAATCTTCATCTCTTACGCTACACCTTAGACAGGGTGGGGAAAGTTTCCGGTAAAGGTGGGGCATTGGTCCATTTAGACCAAAGTAAGGCCTTCGATAGGGTTGATCATCGGTACCTGGCGGCAGTCCTTGAGGCGGCTGGGCTAGGCCCGGATTTCCGCGGTTGGATCAAGGCCATTTATGGTGGCATCAAATCCACGGTTCAGGTGAACGGTTACCTGTCGGAGCCGTTTGAGATCAGGCGTTCAGTCCGTCAAGGGTGCCCCCTGTCTCCGCTTCTGTATGTTCTGTCTCTCGAGCCATTGCTGCGGAGGTTGGAGAAGTTGGGAAGCACCACTAATGAAATCGGATGTGGTAAAGGTGTTTCGGCGTATGCGGATGACGTCACCATCACCGTATCCAAGATGACTCAGCTACCTCGCGTAGCAGAGGCAATCAGAAGATACGAGACGGTGGCAGGGGCAAAAGTTAACATGGACAAGTCTGTAGGTTTGCGGCTCGGCACCTGGAGCAGCAAGCCGATAACGTCCAGTGTTGTTGGACACTGGACGGATGGCCCTGTTAAGTTGCTCGGAGTTTGGTTTGGTCCGGACTCCCAGACGGAGAAAAATTGGAGCGAGGTGACGAACAGGGTAGAAGCGCTATCCCGGACTTGGTCTGGAAGGGCGCTGTCCCTGAAAGGAAGGGCGGAGGTGGTGCAGACGTTTATTGCGTCAGTTATCACCTACCGCCTCACCGTCGTCCCCTGCCCTGATTTGTGGCTAAACAAGCTGGTTCGGATTCTCTTCCGCTTTTTGTGGAGGGGAAAGCCGCTTGTGAGGCGCTCCGTGTGCTGTCAGGAACCGTTAAAGGGTGGCCTAGGGATGCCGTGGTTGTTGATGTGCAAATATGCACTGAGACTAAGGCATCTCTGGTCTTACCTGGATGGTGGTCAGGTGTGGAATTTGCTCGCCGAGGAATTCTTTCCACGACCAGCCTCTCTAGAGGGATTTAAACCCGGTTTAATTAAAAGACAGAAATCGACTGAATGGCAAAAGGAATGCCGGCAGGCACTTGAGCTAATCCACAAGGCGGGTAAGGCCGGCAGCGGGAATACCACCTCTGCGTTTTACAAAGGGTTGGTAGAGTTTAAAAGTGACGACGTGCTAGGAGAGACACTGGGGCTCGATGAGAACCAGCTATCCAACCTGTTTCGGAACACTTTCAGGGCGGGGTATTTGGATAATTACCAAAGATCCCTGAATTGGCAGTGTTTCAGGAATGCTTTACCTGTCCACGAGAAATTGTCCAGGCACGGGATTTCAGTGCCACCCGAATGTCCAAGATGCGGGCAGGAGAAGGAAACCATCCTGCACGCTCTTGTTCAGTGCACCCATCTTTCGGAGATGACAATTTACGTCGAACACGTGCTGTCGCACCTAGGAAGAGTACAGCTATCGGCTGAGTCCGTGATTAAGAATGCACCGCCCGCCGGACTACCTAAGGAAGGTGAGGCTTGTTTCCTATGTACAGTCGCAGTTATGAAAGAGTGTGCATGGAGAACTCGAATGCAAGGTATGAAGACAAGAACCTTCATCTCCGGCCCTGGAATGCTATACTATTTCAGGTACCACCTGAAAAGCAAGATAGGGCTGGAGAGAAGACACCTGTCTAGAAGAGTATATGAGGAAAGATGGAAGGAAGTAGGAAGGAAGTTGCGAGTGAGCGGCCCTACTTAAAACTTTCCTGAAAAAATACAAAGGTGTAGACTGGTGTACCCTGGAATTAGGTGTAAACCATTGGTAATATTCCAAGTTTTGTAGAAAAATTTTTAAATATATATATTTTTAAACGTATATTTTTTCAAAAAAAAGCTAAAAAGACTCACTAAATGACAATTCTTAAATGTTTGTAGTGTCCTGTATTGTCCAATCTATGTAAGATATTATTATCGTAATAAAGAGAATTGGCAAGCTACTTCAGGCTGATGACGAGCAAAGACTCAGAAACATGTCCCTGAATGCTGGCTAGGCTGGGTGGAGGAGCTTGTCTCCCCCTCGCAAACTTAAGGACACAGTAATTGTGTCAAGGCCGACAGGAAGCGGTCCAGCTTCCTAGGGCTAAACGGCAGTAGTGTGTTCCCTTATTGGGATTGTCACATTAAGTTGACAATATACTACAACTTTATATATATATATATATATATATATATATAAATCCCGTTCTGTGTGTGTCTGTGTGTCTGTGTGTGCGTGCGTGTGTGTGTGTGTGTGTGTGTGTGTGTGTGTGTGTTAAAAGATTATAACGGCCATATTTTTCAACTGATTTTCTCCAAACTGGGGACATACATTACGTATGTTCCAAGAATGGTTTTAGTCTCTTAAAATTTGTCACATAATGAGCAACGGGCCCCCTGGAGGTAGAAAACATACGTTCCTGAGTTACGTGGAGAAGGGAGATAACTCTTTGCGAAGTAACTTTCAGAAATTGATTGCCTCCCTTACATCCATTGGTCATAAAAAAAATTTTAAATATAGAGTCACTTCTTTGAAAGTTTTTTAAAATATTTACTTCCAGTTTTTTGCATCACTGACATCTATATATTTCTATCTATATCTCTTTATCCTTCTCTATCTATCTCTATCTCTCTACATCTCTCCATCTCTATCTCTATATCTATCTATCTCTCGGTATCGATCTGTTTACATCTTATTTTTCTAAGTAGCTTGTTCTCTCTCTCTCTCTCACTCTCTCTCCAAACATATATATATATATGTGTGTATGTGGGAGTGTGCGTGTGCGTGTATATGTGTGGATGTGCGTGTGTGATAACAGAACGTGTGTGTGCGTATGTATGTGTGTGTGTGTGTGTGTGTGCATGGTTTGGTGGTTTATCTGTTAGTGTGTTTGTGTGTGTGTGTGTGTGTGTATGACGTAGTGGAAGAAATTAGTAGCAGGACTGGTTAGTGGACGCTGTAGACAGTGTAGGTAGAAGGTCAACAGGTGGTTGTTTGGGTGTGTGTGTGTTCGTGTTTGTGTGGGGTTGTCGGTGTTAGGTACGTGTACGTGTGTGTGTGTATTTTGTATGTGCGCGTGTGTGTATGTGTATGTTTTCTGTGCGTGCGTGTGTGTTTGTGTGTATGTGTATGTTGTGTGTATGTGCGTTGCTGTGTACGTGTGTGTGCGTGCGTTTGCTATTGTATATGCGTGTGTTGTTTATGCCCATGTGTGTATGATTGTATGCGTGTCTGTGTGAGTGTGTAGTGTTGGTGAGAAGTGTGTGTGTATGTGGGAGTGTGCGTGTGCGTGTATATGTGTGGATGTGCGTGTGTGTGTGGGATTGTGAGTGTTAGGTACGGGTGTGTGTGTGTTTATGTATGTCTGTATGTGTTTCCGTGTGCGCGTGTGTGTATATTTTTTGTGCGTGCGTGTATGTGTATATTGTGTATGTTTTCGTGTGTGCGTATATGTTATGTATATGAGTGAGTATTGTGTATGTGAGAGGTGTGTGTGCATGTGTGTATATGTGTATGTGTGCCTGTGTGTATATGTGTATGTGTGTCGTGTATGTGTGTATGTGTGTGTGTGTGTTGTTTTATGTATGTGAGGGGTGTGTATGTGTATGTTTATGTGTGTGCGTGCGTATGTGTGCCAGGTATGTGTGTTATTTTGTGTGTGCACTCCTGTGTGTATGTGTGTGCATGTGTATGCGGCTGTGTATGTAGGCGTGCGCGTATATATGGGTGTGTGTGTGTATATATGTGCGTTCGGCTATGTGTGTGTGAGGGCGCGTATGTATGTATGTCATGTATGTGGGCGGTATATGTATGTGGGCGGTATATATGTAAGGTGTGTGGGTATTTGTGCGTGTAGGTAGTGGTGAGATAAGAAGTAGAAAAAAGTAAGTCTAATAACAAGAGAATAATGGATATAATGTAAGGGGGACGAGGGGGGGGGGGTTAAAAAAAAAAATTATGTAAAGTGTTGCAGGGACGTAAAGGGGAGAGTCATAAGGAAGAGAATGCTGTGTTGAGTCCGAAGGGGAAAGAAGAATTAAGGTTGAAAATGTAGCGTTGCTCCAAGTGGAATCGCGAGGGAGTGGACCCATGGTGCAGGGCGAGGCCAAAAACGGAGATGTTAGAGGGAGAGTGGTTGGGCAGTTGGAAGTGACGGCCGACAGGGGAGTCCGAACCTAGCCGAACGTCCCTATATATATATCACTAACTATTGTTTTCACTGTAAGTTTTCAATCGTTATTTACAAACAGCAACGACAAATTTCATAAAATTATTGTAGCATTTTCTACCTTGCCTTATTTTCCTTATATATATACATATATATGTATATATACTGAATATATATATATATATAT
The DNA here is from genome assembly GCF_046866305.1 of Octopus bimaculoides. Taxonomy (NCBI): domain Eukaryota; kingdom Metazoa; phylum Mollusca; class Cephalopoda; order Octopoda; family Octopodidae; genus Octopus; species Octopus bimaculoides. The sequence continues at coordinate 186,120,500 of NC_142928.1, read as the reverse complement.
ATATATATATATATATATATATATATATATATATATATATATGTATGTATGTATGTGTGTATGTATGTATGTATGTATGTATGTGTGTATGAACGTATGTATGCATATATGTATATATTGGTGTGTATATATATATATATATATATATATATATATATATGTTATGGTATCTTAAGGTGGCTGTTATGCCAATAATAAAGACATGCACTGGTTCAATTTCACTTCTTTTTTATTAATCGATTGTTTCTTTTTTATTTAACCAGTTGGGTAATCGATCGCTTGCTTAATCAGTCGGTTAAACTATCAATCAGTTATCAATCAAAGTTCTTTTGCCATTGTTTGTAACCTCATCAATGACAAGCCTTCTCTCTCTCTCTCTCTCTCTCTCTCTCTCTCTCTCTCTCTCTCTCTCTCTTTCTTTCTCTCTCTCTCTCTCTCTCTCTCTCTCTCTCTCTCTCTCTCTCTCTCTCTCTCTCTCTCTCTCTCTTCAACTCTGCTTCCAATCTGTTTGTATTCGAGTTGGTACCTATGAAGCAGGAGTATTTAGCAATCGAACCCGGATCACATTATCCGATGCAAAAAAAATAATTCAAGAATACAATCGCGATTCGCTAGAATATTATCGATATCATCAAAATATTTAACCATTCAAGACATCGTGTGGAACCGGATCTAACAGTAATTGCATCTTTGGCGCGCTTTTTCTGAGCCAGACCACCATTATATATTCAGCGCTGTTAGCCACTATGAACAGACGGCAGTTGGTAGACAGTAGACGAGACACAGACACGCCAGTCAGCAGATAGTAGCAGAACCAGCAGCAGACTAGAGCGTTGTGACAGCGCAAAAACAATAGACGGCGGCGACAGCAACATACAATGGCCAGCTAACATCACAACAGCGATTGTCATACCTAGTCCAAGAACAATAAGCCTCAAACTACGTCGGTGTTTGTTGTTTGTAATAACAATCACATTTTTTTTCTTTGCTTACAATAAAAATAAATATTTTTATATCAAAAATCTCAGACTTCAGTGTTCTTTATCGTAACACCTATTTTTATGGAGTCGTTCGTAATTGTATGGTCGTATACTTGAGAAGGATAAGGAGAGAGAAGTGGAAGAGTGTGCGTACGTGCCCATGTGTGTGTGCGCGTGTGTGCATTTGCGTATGTGAATGGCGTTCCTGAAGGTTATCAGCGATATATTCAATAACGTACCCTCGCTCTCTCTCTCTTTCTCTCTCTCTCTCTCTCTCTCTCTCTCTCTCTCTCTCTCTCTCTCTCTCTCTCTCTCTCTCTTTCTACTCTATGTCAACTTCGAATCTGCCTGTCAATCCAATCAAGATTTCTGTATGTACGTGTGTAGTCTTACGTGGGAAGAGGAAGGGAAAGAGATAAGTATCTGTGTATGTGCATGTTTATATGCAGGCATGTATGTGTGAACGTGGTTCTTTGCGTATGTGCATTCTAGTGAGCGTTTGTGTGTTTGCATGTGCGTGTGTGTGTGTGTGTGTGATCGCGTTTGTGTGTGTATGGTGTAATTGGTTCTATGAGAACTAATTGTGTGTCACTGATTGTGTGAGTGTACCTTTTGCGCGCATGCGTGTGTGTCGGGAGGAATATTTCCTTGTCACAAAACGCTTAGAAATCGAAGCCAGATCATTAACCGATGCAAGAAGAAAAGATAAACAGCTAAGTAACACGAACGCAATTCGCTCATATATTGCTGACGTCATCAAAACATTAACCAATCAAAACCTCTGTTGGAACAGGATCAAACCTTTACCGTGCTTTCCCTGATTTGAACATCGACTATATACTGAGCGCATTTTAGCCACTAGCCAGTAGATAGCAGCATGAAACCAGGAAGCAGGCCAAAACAGTGTCCGCAGCATTAAGACAATGGCCAATGGCGATGACACCCAAAATCCAGCGAACAAGAAACTTACAACCACGATGATTGTTGTACCTGATCCAACAACATTTCATATAAACTTTGAACTATTTTACTTGAGTAAATATTTTTTCCTATGTTGTTCATAGTAACGATAAAACTTCTGAATGGTTAATGCGTTGATGACGACAGCAATATTTGAGCGAATCGTGTTCATATTACTTAGCTGATTTTTTTGCATCGGATACTGAACCGGCTTCGATTCCTAAGTGTTCCTCTAACATATATGGTAGTGGAATAGTGTTTTAACTGCTATTTCTAAATTTCGGTATGTGGTGAAGCAATTTTTGCTGAACACTAATTATAATTGTGCTTATAATTATAAAACTTTTGTATAAGTTATCGATAATGGTTCTTTTAACATACCGAACTACTTGGTCACTTAATCTGCTTTGTCGGGAAGAGCTATTCTAAGAGCGCGTTCTGCCTCATCTTCGAAACGCCTAGTTTAGAATAGAGGCAGCTGATGAAGGAAAAGTTCCATATGTGGCTTGTCTGTTTCCTATGTGTTCATTCTGTTGTCCGTAAAAAAAAGTTCCTTTTTTGTGCCTTGTTTATGTTCCCGTTCCTTTTATGTCCACGTTTTTTTTTTACATCCTGTACCCGGATATGCATCTATATATACATGTAGATGTAGGTGTGTACATATATGTATGTATATATGCATATGCTCACATATCATATGTATTATATATATATATATATATATATATTGGGTTAGAAAAAAAGTGATCTAATGGATACAAATTAATTTATTAATTAATCAACCTATTAACCAACAATTGTTTCACACAAAGTAAACATGTATATATATATATATATATATATATATATATTCTGTATAATCCCAAAGTATCCTAATGTAATCCTTACTGTTCTCTGAAAACCCTGACGATTTTCCTTATAAGGTATTTAAAATACAAACGTATATTTTTATGAATGTTTTGTAATTTTAATCTTATTTGAGAAATGAAACAATTGTTGGTGAATATGTTGATTAATTAATAAATTAGTTTGTATCCATTAGATCTCTCTGTTTTCTAACTCAATGAGAAAGTCTGATATCTTACGATATTCTATATAATATATTTATTGAAGGTTTTTCTCTTCAAAATTGTTTATATTAAACCAGTGTATCTTGGATAAATATCCCCATAAGAGGTTTGAATATCTTCATTGTGACTAACATATATATATATATATATATAGAGAGAGAGAGAGAGAGAGAGAGAGAGAGAGACAGACAGACAGACAGACAGACAGACAGACAGATACAGAGACAGACAAACAGACAGACAGATGAATGTACATTTGTATGTGTTTATACATATATGTATATATCATGATACTACGTCCAACGTTTTGTCCCTATGTTTTGTTCAGGAGTGGGGGTCACCTGATTGTCTCCATTTATTGATTTATTAATGCTTCTGGGCTTAATGTAAATTCATAGCTACAATTTATTATATAATTTATCTAATATCATTGTCTGGTACAAACAGTGATGGTGGTGGTGGTGGTGGTGGCGGCGACGGTGGCGGGGGGGGGGGGGGGGGGAGATACGTGGGAGGTCATATAGAATTAATATATATATATATATATATATATACATATATATATATATATATGTATGCATATACTTGCGCACATAAACATACGTTTATAAATATGCATATATATATATATATATATGTGGGGGGGTGTAGATATACGCACACACAGACACGCGCACACACACACAGACACGCACACACACACACACACACACACACACACACATATATATCCGTGACAGAGCTTCTTTTTCTATATTTGCGCGTACGTATGGGCAGGGTGTATATGTGTGTATATTTTGCGTGTGTTTGTGTGCGTGTGTACGAGCATGAGTGTGTGTGTGAGTGTGTACGTGTGTGTGCACGCACGTGTGTGTGTGTGTGTGTGTGTGTGTGTGTGTGTTTCAAACAAGTACAGTTTAGTTTTAAATGTTTTCAAGTCTAAACTATCGCAACAATTTGATTAACTTCCAATTCTAACGAACTGTTCATTTCCATAGAATCTATAAATTCTTGAACGTTCTATGAACTTGTCTCACTTTTCTGAAATACTCGAAATAAATTGCTGACTGGCATGAAAACGTTCTGGAATTATTTAGCTGTCAAATGGAACACTGCAACAAGATAATGGTATATAGTAACGAACGAAGAATTTTCGCATCGCATCGAATAGTTCTGTGTAGTTTTCCAATTTCCTTTCTTTTGCTTCCAAAATTCTTCGACAAGACTCACCAGCAGCACCGAAATGCGTTGTTTGAGATTGAAACGATGCCTGGCGGACAGGCTGAATGCGCTCGCTTATTACGTACTGAGTAGTAGTAGTAGTAGTAGTAGTAGTGGTGGTGGTGGTGGTGGTGGTGGCGGCGGTGGTGGCAGTTGCACCAGCAGCACCAGCAGCACCAGCAGCACCAGCAGCACCAGCACCATTTCAGCACTAGCAACAGCAGCAGCAGCAGTAGTAGTAGTAGTAGTAGTAATTTAGTCTCAGGCCTATCCTAAACGAACAGATCTATGATCAAAAGCGTTCCATCTGTGACAAACTTTTCTATGAAGTTACTCACACACACGTCTCGGCACTAATGATTGTATACAACCTTCCCGTACTCTGTAATTTTGACCCCTATCTGACTCACAAGGCAAACCCACCAACCTCCTTTTTCTATAACACATTATAGTCTTTCTTCTCGATAACATGACACAAAATTTGATAAGGTATCTTAGAACAGCGAGAATCCAAACTATTATGGATCTATTCATTCTTTATACGTCTTGGCAAATTCGAACGTGAATAACTCATCATCGGAGAACTCCTCCTCCTTTTAGAAGATGTGTCTTCATAAGCACACATTGTTCATCAGTGTAAGTGGACTTTGAGACACCGAGGTTTTTCGACCTCTTTGTATGTCTCGTCAGTCAAAGCCACCCCGAACTATAGGAATCAACAAAGAAATTATTTTGTGATGCGTGCTGATGTCTTCCAAACAGATTATAATTCATGGAGTGGACACAGAACAGCGAGAATCGGAACAATAACGTATCTATTCATCCTTAATACATTCTGGTGGATTTGAATGTGAATATCTGAGCGCTGTTGTTTCTCATTAACAGCCCCTACCTTTACGCCAGTGATTCCCAAACTTTCTCAGGCTGCCGCCCCCTTGGTTCTTAGACCACATTCCTAGTGCCCCCACCCCACCACCGCTACCACCACTCACCATCACAGACTTAAACCATTTTCTGCAGTAAATTCAAAACAACTGTATCTCACGAATAAAACTTAATCTAATTAACTCTTTATTTTGTTTATTTGTATGTATGTGTTTATTTTTATGTATGTGTTTGTATGTATGTATTTATGTTTGTATATACGTATGTACATTTGCATATGTTTGTGTGTGTGCATGTGCGTGAGTTATATTAGAAACAGAATGTATGTAATTCTAATTTTGAGCACTCCACAGACACGCCTACCGTGGACGTAGTTGTCAGGGAGATTTTGTGTGACACACCGATTGTGACAAGGCTGGACCATTGACATATACTAAGATGAGTCTTAAGATGAGTCTTAAGACTAGATACAAAGCCACTTTGCGTGGGTGAAAGGTATAATTCATCTAATTAAGACTAGGTTATTACTGGTACAAATTTTATCAAACATTTAAGGGATGAAGAACAGTCGATCTAGGAGTGTGTGTGTGTGTGTGTGTGTGTGTGTGTGTGCGCGCGTATGAGCTCGCGTGCGTGCGTGTGTATGCGTGTGTTCCAAGAGTCTTACTCAAGTCAGTGGGTTAAACAGCTTTGTGTCACAAAGTTAATCTTGTAATAAATCAAAATTAGAATTACATTCTGTTTCTAATATAACTCACGCACATACATACACACACACACACACACACACACACGCACGCACACACACAAACTTATGCAAATGTACATACATAGATACATACATAGAAACACATACATAGATACATACATACATACATACATACATACATACATACAAACTTGTACATTATACATGCATACAAACATATATACATAAATATATACCTACAATATATGCTCGCTGTCTCAAGTGGAGTATGTTGTCTGATTAATGTCGATACATTGAATAAATAAATGCATGATACTGAAATTCTTGCCATCAATAAATGTAGATAGGAGAGGCTATTTATTATTTATTGTTCACAGAAAACAAGGTCAAGATTTACATGGAAAAGTGCGGGGAGGGGGTTGTTACTCGTCTCCCCCCCTCTCTCTCTCTCTCTCTCTCTATCTATCTATCTATCTATCTATCTATCTATCTATCTAGTTATCTATCTCTTTATACGTTAGTATAGTTCACATATATATAGAGAGTTATGCATATGTGTTTGTGTGTGTGTGAATTAATGCATGTGTGTATGTATATGTATATGTATGTATGTATATATGCATAAATGCATAAACATACGTATATATATATATATATATATATATATATATATAGAGAGAGAGAGAGAGAGAGAGAGAGAGAGAGAGAGAGAGAAATAGACAGACAAATAGATGTGTATATATATATATACATATACGCGTGTGTGTATGTGTACCTATGTATGTGTATGTCTATATATATATATATATATATTTATATATATATATATATATATATATATATATATATATATATATATATATATATAATATAGGCATATATACATACATATATGTACATACTGACATATATATGTATGTATATATATATATATATATATATATATATATATATATATATATATATATATATATATATATATATATATATGTATGTATGTATGTATATATATATATATATATATATATATATATATATATATATATATATATATATATATATATGCATACATGGGTACAGGACGTCACAAAACGTAAACATGAAAACCGAAATACGAAAAACAACATGAAATACGAAGATAAACTTTTTTGCGAACAACGAGAGAAACAAATGGAAAACAAGACAAGTAACATAAAGAACGACCCTTCATCAGTTGTCGGCTGTTTATCTACTTCACATTTCGAGCAATATAATACACATATATCTATTCATAAGTAGATGTATCTCTAGATAGATGTGCGTGTGTGTGTTTACATACATGCATACATACATATATGCATGCATATATGTAGAGATATATATGTATGTATGTATACTTCCATCTTCTACTTACATTCCTTTCCTATTTATTCTAAGATGGCTGCGGATAACTGCGCGTGTAAATAAAACTGATTGATATCGAGATTAAGATAGCTTTGGTTTTTACATCCGGTTTAATTATTCACTCCTTTTACTTTTATAAAATAAAATGAAACATATTTTTCTTCTAACAATTTATCTTTCATTTTGAAATATAAAAGAACAATATTGAAATACAAACAAATAATGTCATGATTAACCTATATATTTTATCGATTCATTAATACCCCAGTTGAATACATATTTTAATTTCATGAACCTCAGGGGTACAATTTTCAAACTTTAACGTAAATGGATAATTATATTTGTGTAATTATAGAAAAAAGTTGAGAGTTCGGTTCGCAAAGTTGTAATCATAGTCATGCAGAGTATGTCAGTTTTCTAGTTAATAACATTATGAAGAACACATTTATTTCAGTCGTTTATCTTTCTGATCAAAAGCTCTGACAGTTCATTTGTGCATCACTATATTAGGTTCCTGTCATAGTAGTGGCCTTGACATTTTTATTAGGGTTTAACGCCACAGAGGAATGCAGTTCAATTTTGAACATAATTAATGTGCTTGCATTCTAAGATAGCTGGGTCTAACAAATTGCTTTCAAATTTTAACGCAAGGTCAGCAAGTTCGGCGGCGGGGCTAAGTTGATTACATCGATCCCAGTATTCAACTGTTATTTATTTTATCGACCCCGATAGGATGAAAGACAAAGTCGACCACGGTGAAATTTGAGCACGGAACGTAAAAGCAGGAGAAATGCTAAGCATTTAATCCGGCGCGGTAAATCTTCTGCCAGCCTGCCGCCTCATAGCTGAGTCTAATATATTAATATATTGAGGAATTTCTATGCGTAAATGGCTTTAACATTTTGTCTTGTGATATAATGGCCTCCAAAGAAAGAAGTCTGTCTTACTGTGGATATTAAAATTCCAATTGCTATTTTTCATAAAGCAGACATTTCTTATTCTGAAATTCATGAAGAAGAATTTTCGTCCCCCCTCTCTCTCTCTCTCTCTCTCTCTCTCTCTCTCTCTCTCTCTCTCTCTCTCTCATAAAGAAAATAGATCTACACATCCAGAAAACTGGTTCGACTTCAAATAATAAAGGGCCTGGCAGGGTTAGAACTAATATCGTGTTGAGTCAAAAGTTTTGCAATATTTTGGTAATTTATTTTCTCTATTCGACAAGTTACAACAAAAGCAGCCCAGTATTCAAAGGCGAGGCCATCGTATAGTACCACCGAGGCGAAGAATTGCTTTACTGAAGCCTCCACCTCTTCTCGGTTGATGAAGCATCGCGAGCGCAGGAAGTCAGTCATGGATTGGAACATGTAGTAATCCGAGGGACCTAGGTCTGGACTATAAACTGGGCGTGACATCAGTTCAATTCCCTCCAGTTTTAGTCGATTACATCGACCCCAATACGTAACTGGTACTTAATTTATCGACCCCGAAAGGATGAAAGACAAAGTCGACCTCGGCGGAATTTGAACTCAGAACGTAAAGACAGACGAAATACCGCTAAGCATTTCGCCCGGCGTGCTAACGTGTCTGCCAGCTCGCCGCCTTATATTAAGAAATTATTAATAAAAATCAATAAAAGCATCGGTGGGGGGGGGGGGAAGATTTGTAAGTAAACAAAAACCGATGACCTCTCGTGTCCAGGATTTGAACCTGGATTACCACGGACACAACTAGGTAGAGGTACTTACCACTAGATAATCAAGACCAATAAATCAGCCCGTTCAAAAAGTTTTAAATTATGTATATTTAGAATATTGGTGGCAGAATAAGATTACTTCCTGGCGTGAAGAAACAATTTCCTGGAGAAAACAAAAACAAATTAATCTTTCAACAAAACAATACATCTGCTCACACTGCAACAGCAGAGTCATGCTCGCGACAAGAAAAACTTTCAAATCTAAAATTATATGTAAAAGAAATAACAACAACTTAAACAGAAATCGCTGCCATATCACATTGTAGTATATTAATAAAATCAATAATAATAGATTGGCCGACCTTCCGTGACTAGGATTCGAACCTGGGTTGCCACCGCCACAACATGGAGTCCTAGCCATTAGACGATCACGACCAAAAGACAAGTGACCGGGTAAGTTCTTCAATTATGGATATGTAGGATATTGGCGGTAGAACACGATTGCTTCCCAGCGTGTAAAAAGCAATTCCTCCGACGATAAACGAACAAAGATTAGACTAGCCGATTTGCCGTAACAAGGATTCGAACTTAGGTTGTCATGGCCACAATATAGAGTTCTAACCACTAGACGATCACGGCCGAGAGTCGAGCTACGGTGCCCACTTTTCAATTATCTATATCTAAAATACTGGCGGTAGAATGTGGTTATTTTCCCGCGTAAACAAAGCAATTCCTCGAAAACACGAACAGAGTAATTTTTTCAACGAACCAGTTCTCTCCACACTACAAACGCATCCTGAAAATAGTTCGTGAAAAACTCAGTGAATATCACGTTGTGGACAAATCAGTGTTCAAGTTTGAATCGCGTAGAGAATATTTTGGCATGCAATGGGGACGATCTTGTTACAAGAAGTTTTGTCTTCTTTGATAAATTTTTAGAAACTGCATTGACCCCAGTGCTCAACTGGTGCTTATTTTATCGACCCCGAAAATAGCCAGCACGCAAAGTCAATCACTAAGAAAATTTTGAAATATGAAATTATATATAAAAGTAATACAAACAACGTAATGAGATATAGCTGCGATATTGTGTTGCAGTATATCAAGAAAATCAATAGAAGTAGAAAAACAAAAGGTACGAAAACAAAAATTAGATGACCTGCCGTGACCAGGATTCGAAACTGGATTACTACAGACACAACATCAGAGTCCTAAGAACTTGATCCTCACATCCAATACGACAGTTGTTACGAATGACTTTAAATTATGTATTTATAGAATATTCGCGGTAGAATGAAATTACTTCCGTGCGTCAAAAAGCAATTTCCTGGAGAAATGAAAATCAAAGTAATGTTTATAACCACCAAAACATGGCCGCTCCGTTAGAACCGAAATTACTGTTATTTTAACACCAGGAGTACTCCTCCTCCATCTTGTTTTCCGATTCAATCAGCATCCGATATTCGGCGATATGCATTGCTTCTCAGTATAGTTACTGCTTTCATCTCTTATACAGATCTAACACGCTAACTTGCTTGTTGCAAGATCAGTGGCTGGGTGTCATTTGTTTTCTATTTATTATGAGCTGGAGTGAACTACTGCTATCTCTAGCGGACAAGTATCCATCGCAGAGGATGACCATAAAGAGGTCGAGACCGTACGGTCTGGTGATCTCGTGGCTGGATCATGGTAGGATTCACTCCCCTGCTTGCAATATATATCGGATACAGATTGCATCGAATAACCAGCTACAGGAGGATTTCCCATGGGCTTAAAACAACGGTAACGTCGCTTTCTACGGAACAGCCATGTTGAAGTGGCATTAAACATTGCTTCTCAGTATAGTTACTGCGTTCATCTCTTATAGAGATTTTCTAATTAGCTAAAATCAAAGTAATTTTTCAACAAAGCAACACTTCTCCACACTGCAGAAGCAAATGAAAAGTAATTCTTGGAAAATTCCTTGAATATCGTATTTTGGACATGTCAGAGCTCAATTTTAATCGCGTGTAAAATATTATGACATGCTCTGGGCATGATCTTGTCACAAGAAAATTTACCATCTCAAAACTCTGAAACACGAATGGGACAACGGCGATATTTCTTGATGCAAGAAAATGATAATCCGGTAGTTTGCCCAAAGAAAGGAAACTGATATGTTATTCCATATTAATCTATAGATTTATTTCTGCATGTTCTTGTGGGTGTTTTTTATGAATTTGTAATATGTAATAATAAATTAATCTTTTCTACTTTGGTACAATGCCTAAAATTTTTCTGGGAGAGAGTAAGTCGATTATATCAACTCCAATGCTCAAATGGCACTTATTTTGTCACCCAATAGGATAAAAAGTAAAATAATACTCGGCGAAATTTGAACGTAAAATGGGGAAAATGTCGAAATGTTGCGAAGCACTTTGCCCGGCGAGCTAACGATTCTGCCAGTTCACCAAGAAAAATATTGGTTTCAAATTTTGTCACAAGGGCAACAGGTTCGAGGAAGGGGCTAAGTCAGTTACATCGACCCCAATGATCAACTAGTGCTTATTTTTTTCGACCACAGAAACATGAAAGCCAAAGTCGACCTCGGCGGAAATTGTTCACCAAGAAAATTATTAAGCAGCGGTTGCACTGTTTTGGCCAAGTATGGTAACGATGATTCAGATTGGTTGCAGAGAGTCCTCTAAATCATAGACGAGGTGGAATCCCAGCATGGGATGTATATTCCTCTGCAGCCATTAGTGTGTTTACATGTCGTGAACAGTCAATTACTGCATTGGTATACCTAAAATTGTTTGAGATACGATTACTTCCCAGCGTGAAGAAACAATTTCCTATAGAAAACAAGACCGAAGTCAGTTTTCGACAAAGCTATATTACGGCCCACAATTCAAAAGTGGAGTGATGCTGGCGAGTAGAAGAACGTTGAAATCTAAAATTGTATAAAAAAAGTAATACAAATAACTTCAACAGATATCGCTGACATATCACATCGTACTCGATTAAGAAAATCAATAAAAAATAGATATTATGAAAAATAGCGTAGCTGAAATGCCGTGACCAGGATTCGAACCTGGGTTACCACGGCCACAACGTGGGGTCCTAACCACTAGACGATCACGGCCGACAGACCAGCTGCTGCATTAGTTTCTTAATTATCTATATCTAGAATATTGGAGATAGAATACGATTATTTCCCAGCCTGAACAAAGCAATTTGTTTCGGACAAAATACAAAATAATTCTTTTTCCACGCAGCAGTTCTGTCCATGCTACAAAAACAAGCAGAAAATAGGTCGTGAAAAACTCAGTGTTTATCATGTTCTGGACAAATCAGAGCTCAAGTTTGAATCACGTGTAGAATATTTTTGCATCCATTGGGTACGAGCTTCTTACAAGAAACTTGCCTTCTCTGATGAATTTTGGGGAACTGTGAAATGGGAATCGCGTTGGAATTGATAGAAACGTAATGTAGATATAAATATTATTTTCAAATATTGCTACAATGCCAGCAATTTCCGGGAAGGAAGTAAGTCGATTGCATTCACCCCACTACTTAACTGGTACTTATTTTATCGACACCCAAAGTATGAAAAAGAGCGTCTATCTCGGCGGAATTAGAGCTCAGTACGCGAAAGACGGACGAAATGCCGCTAAGCACTTTGCTCGGAGTGCTAACCATTCTGCCAGCTTGCAACGACAAACACGAAGAAAACTTTGAAATATAAAATCTTTACATATTAATTTGACATGGATGATTCCTTCTTGTCTTGAGATTCACTGTCAAATGGCTGGGTGGAATTACTCTCTCTCTCTCTCTCTCTCTCTCTCTTCCTCTCTTTCTCTCTCTTTACTATTTTACTCTTTTACTCGTTTCAGTCATTTGAATACGGCCATGCTGGAGCACCGCCTTTAGTCGAGCAAATCGACCCCAGGACTTATTCTTTGTAAGCCTAGTACTTATTCTATCGGTGTCTTTTGCCGAACCGCTAAATTACGGAGACGTAAACACACCACCATCGGTTTTCAAGCGATGTTGGGGGGACAAACACAGACACACAAACACACACACATGTATCGACGATCGCTGAAACCAAACCAGCCGGGTTAAAGGCTTTTAAATTATGTATATCTAGAATATTTGCTATAAAATAAAATTGCCTACAAGCGTTGAAAAAGCAGTTTTCTGGACAAAAGAAAATCAAAGTAATATGTTATTCTATATTAATCTATAGAGTTATTTCTGCATGTTCTTGGAGGTGGGAGGGTTTTCATGGATTTGTAATATGCAATAAGATAATCTTTTTCTATGGTATACACAAGGCCTGAAATATTTCTGGGAGGGAGTAAGTCGGTTATATCAATACTATTGCTCACCTGGTACTTATTTTATTGACTCGAAAAGAAATGAAAAATAAAATAGTCCAGGGCGAAATTTGAACCCAAAATAGGAAGACAGGTGAAATACCGCTAAGCATTTTGCCCCGCGAGCTAACGATTCTTCCAGTTTCCAAGAGTAATATTAAGCACCGGTTGCACTTTTTTGGCCAAGTATGGTAACGATGATTCAGAATGGTTTCAGGAAGTCCTCTGCAGTGGACGAATCAAGATTTGAACATTGTAATGGTACCACAAAACGTTGCCTTCACAAAACCGATAAAAGATTCCTCTCTGAGTCTATTTCAAAAGCTATGAATTTTAGACAAGGTGGAATCCCAGTATGGGAGGTATATTCCTCTGCAGTCGTTAGTGTGTTTACATGCCGTGAACAGTCAATTACTGCATTGGAATACTTAACATTGTTAGAGATACGATTACTTCCCAGCGTGAAGAAACAATTTCCTGGAGAAATCAAAAACAAAGTAATTTTTCAACAAGGCAATATTCCGCCCCACAATGCAAAAGCGGAATCAGCTCGCGACTAGAAAAACTTTGAAACCTAAAATTATACATAAACGTAATATAAATACCTTAAATAGATGTCTCTGTGATATCAAACTGCAGCATATTAAGAAAATCAATGAAAAGAGAAAAAAATGTATCAAAAATATATTATCCGAGCTGCGGTAACTAGGATTCGGACCTGCTTTAGACGGCCACAACGTGAGGTCGAAACCACAAGACGATCACAGCCGAGAGACCAACAGAGAGACTTTAATCATCTATATCTAGAATATTGGCGATAGAATACGATTATTTCCCAGCGAGAACAGGGCAATTCCTTGAAAACAGGAACAAAGTAAATTTTTCGACGAAGTAGTTCTCCTAGAACACAAAATCATTCTGAAAATAGTTCGTAAAAAACTCAGTGAATATCGCGTTCTGGACAACTCAAAGGTGGATCTGAATCACGTAGAGAATATTTTGGCATGCACTGGGTACGATCTTGTTACAAGAAACTTGCCTTCTCTGATGAATTTTGGGAAACTGTGAAATGTGAATGGCGTTGGAATTGATGGAAACGTAATGTAGATATAAATACTGGTTTCAAAAATGGCCACAAATTGTTTGAGATACGATTACTTCCCAGCGTGAAGAAACAATTTCCTATAGAAAACAAGACCAAAGTCATTTTTCGACAAAGCTATATTATGGCCCACACTTCAAAAGCAGAGTGATGCTCGCGAGTAGAAGAACGTTGAAATCTAAAATTGTATATAAAAGTAATACAAATAACTTCAACAGATATCGCTGCCATATCACATCGTACTCGATTAAGAAAATCAATAAAAAATAAATAAGTATGAAAAATAGCGTAGCTGAAATGCTGTGACCAGGATTCGAACCTGGGTTACCACGGCCACAACGTGGGGTCCTAACCACTAGACGATCACGGCCGAGAGATCAGCTGCTTCCCGAGTTTCTCAATTATCTATATCTAGAATATTGGAGATAGAATACGATTATTTCCCAGTCTGAAGAATGCAATTTGCTTCGGACAAAATACAAAATAATTTTTTGCCACACACCAGTTCTGTCCACGCTACAAAAACAAGCAGAAAATCGGTCGTGAAAAACTCAGTGAATATCGGGTTCTGGACAAATCAGAGCTCAAGTTTGAATCACGTGTAGAATATTTTTGCATCCATTGGGTACGAGCTTCTTACAAGAAACTTGCCTTCTCTGATAAATTTTTGGGGAACTATGAAATGTGAATCACGTTAGAATTAATGGAAACGTAATGTAGATATAAATATTATTTTGAAATATTGCGACAATGCCAGCAATTTCCAGGAAGGAAGTAAGTCGAAAGCATTCACCCCACTGCTCAACTGGTACTTATTTTATCGACACCCAAAGTATGAAAAAGAACGTCTATCTCGGCGGAATTAGAGCTCAGTACGCGAAAGACGGACGAAATGCCGCTAAGCATTTTGCTCGTGGTGCTAACCATTATGCCAGCTCGCAACAACAAATAGGAAGAAAACTTTGAAATATAAAATTATATATAAAATTAATGCAAACAACGTAAACAGGTAAATCATTAAAACATGACATAAAAAAATGTACAAAAACAGCAATTAACCTGCCAGTCGTGCCCGGGAATCGAACCTGAGTTTTCATGTAGCATTCTAAGCACAAGACGATCACGGCAGCTAGACTACCTAGTGACCTAACTTTTAGATTATGTATATCTAGAATATTGGCGATAGAATACGATTGCCTCCGAGCGTTGAAAAAGCAGTTTCCTGGACAAAAGGAAATCAAAGTAATATGTTATTCCATATTAATTTATAGAGTTATTTCTGCATGTTTTTGTGGTGTTTTGTCATGGATTTGTAATTTTTAATAAGATAATCCTTTCTATGATAGGCACAATGCCTGAAATTTTTCTGGGACGGAGTAAGTCGATTATATCAATCCCGTTGCTCAACTAATACATATTTTATTGACCCCAAAAGGATGAAAAGTAAAATAATCCTCGGTGAAATTTGAACTCAAAATGGGAAGACAGGCGAAATGCCGGTAATCCTTTTGCCCCGCGTGCTAACGATTCTTCCAGTTCCCAAAAGTAATATTAAGTACCGGTTGCATTTTTTTGACCAAGTATGTTATCAATGGTTCAGACTGGTTTCAGAAAGTCCTCTGGAGTGGATGAATCAAGATCTGAGGTTTGTAATGAATAGTACCACAGAACGTTGCCTTCAGAGAACCGATAAGAGATTCTCTCTGAATGGATTTCAACGGTAATGAATCATAGACAAATTAGAAACTCAGTATGGGATGTATTTTCCTCTGCAGCCGTTAGTGTGTTTACAGGGCGTGTATAGTCAATTACTGCATCAGAGTACGTAACATTGTTAGAGATACGTTTACTTGCAGTGTGAAGAAACCATATTCGATAGGAAACAAAAACAAGGTAATTTATCAATGAAGCAATATTCCGCCCCACAATGCAAAAGCAGAGCCATGCTCGCGACTAGAAGAACTTCCGAATTTTAAATTATATATAAAAGTAATACAAATAACTTAAATAGATATCGCTGCCATATTACATCGCACTTTATTGAGAAAATCAATAAAATGAGAAAACATTTTATGAAAATTAAAGTAGCCGATCTGCCGTGACCAGGATTCGAACTATGAAAAGTGAATGGCGTTGTAATTGATGGAAACGTAATGTAGATATAAATATTATTTTCAAATGTTGGCACAATGCCAGCAGTTTCGGGGAAGGACGTAAGTCGATTGCATTGACCCCACTCCTTAACTGCTACTTATTTTATCGACCCTGAAAGTAGGAATAAAGAAAGTCGACCTCGGCAGAATTTGAACGCACTACGCGGAAGACCTGCGATATGCCGCTTAGCCGTTTGCTGCAATTGCGAACAATTCTGCTAGCTTGCAACGACAAACACTAGAAAAATTTGAAATATAGAATTGTATATAAAAGTAATACAGAAAACAGGAAGAGATATAGCTGCGATATCGCATTGCAGTATATCAAGAGCATCAATAAAATACGAAACAAAAAGAAAAATGTAAGAGATACAATAGTTAACCGCTCTGCCGTGACCAAGATTCGAAACTGGGTTACCACGGCCAGAACGTAGTGCATATCACATGGCACTTTATTGAGAAAATAAATAAAATGAGAAAAATATGTATGAAAATAAACTAGCTGATACTGCCGTGACCAGGATTCGAACCTGGGTTACCATGGCCACAACGTGGGGTCCTAACCACTAGACGATCACGGCTGAGAGACCAGCTGCTTCCTCTGCGTTCCAATAATCTCAATCTAGAATAATGGCGGTAGAATACGATTATTTCCCAGCCTGAACAAATCAATTTCTCGGACAAAACACAAAATCATGTTTTCAAAGAAGCTGTTCTCTTGCTCACACTATAAAAACATCCTGAAAATAGTCCGAAAATGTCATACAAATATTTTGCCCGGCGTGCTAACGATTTTGCCAGTTCACCAAGAAAAATATTGGTTTCAAATTATGACACAAACGCAGAAGGGTCAGGGAAAGGACTAACTCGATTACATCGACCCCAGTGATCGACTGATACTTGTTTTTTTTTTCGGTCACAAAAACATAAAAGGCAAAGTGGGCCTCGGCGGAACTTGTTCACCTAGAAAAATATTAAGCATCTGTTGCACTGTTTTGGCCAAGTATGGTAACGATTGTTCAGACTGCTTCAGAAAGTCCTCTAGAATGGATGAATCAAAATTTGATCTTTTGTAATGGTACCACAGAACTGATAAGAGATCCCTCACCGAGTGGATTTCAACAGTTATGAATTATAGACGAGGTGGAATCCCAGTTTGGGTTGCTTTTTCCTCTTCAGCCGTTAGTTTGCTTACTGGGCGTGAACAGTCAATTACCGCATTGGAATACCTAACATTGTTAGAGATACGTTTAATTCCCAGCGTGAAGAAACCATTTTCTATAGGAAACGAAAATAAGGTCATTTATCGACAATGCAATATTCCGCCCCACAATGCAAAAAAAAAGCAGAGCCATGCTCGCGACTAGTAAAGCTTCCGAATCTAAAATTATATATAAAAGTAATACTAATAACTTAAACAGATATCGCTGCCATATCACATCACATTTTAGTAAGAAAATCAATAAAATGAGAAAAATATGTATGAAAATAAACTAGCTGATACTGCCGTGACCAGGATTCGAACCTGGGTTACCACGGCCACAACGTGGGGTCCTAACCACTAGACGATCACGGCTAAGAGACCAGCTGCCGACTTAGCTTTCCAATTATCTCTATCTAGAATACTGGCGGTAGAATACGAATATTTCCGAGCGTGAACAAATCAATTTCTCGGAGAACACGCAAAATCATTTCTTCAACGAAGCTGTAAAAACATCTTGAAAATAGTTCTTGAAAAACTCAGTGAATATCGCGTTCTGGACAAGTCAGAGCTCAAGTTTGAATCACGTAGAGAATATTTTCGTATGCATTTGCTACGATCTTGTTACAAGAATCTTGCCGTCTCTGATGAATTTTGGGAAACTATGAAAAGTGAATGGCGTTGTAATTGATGGAAACGTAATGTAGATATAAATATTATTTTCAAATGTTGGCACAATGCCAGCAGTTTCGGGGAAGGACGTAAGTCGATTGCATTGACCCCACTCCTTAACTGCTACTTATTTTATCGACCCTGAAAGTAGGAATAAAGAAAGTCGACCTCGGCAGAATTTGAACGCACTACGCGGAAGACCTGCGATATGCCGCTTAGCCGTTTGCTGCAATTGCGAACAATTCTGCTAGCTTGCAACGACAAACACTAGAAAAATTTGAAATATAGAATTGTATATAAAAGTAATACAGAAAACAGGAAGAGATATAGCTGCGATATCGCATTGCAGTATATCAAGAGCATCAATAAAATATGAAACAAAAAGAAAAATGTAAGAGATACAATAGTTAACCGCTCTGCCGTGACCAAGATTCGAAACTGGGTTACCACGGCCAGAACGTAGCGCATATCACATGGCACTTTATTGAGAAAATAAATAAAATGAGAAAAATATGTATGAAAATAAACTAGCTGATACTGCCGTGACCAGGATTCGAACCTGGGTTACCACGGCCACAACGTGGGGTCCTAACAACTAGACGATCACGGCTGAGAGACCAGCTGCTTCCTCTGCGTTCCAATAATCTCAATCTAGAATAATGGCGGTAGAATACGATTATTTCCCAGCCTGAACAAATCAATTTCTCGGACAAAACACAAAATCATGTTTTCAAAGAAGCTGTTCTCTTGCTCACACTATAAAAACATCCTGAAAATAGTCCGAAAATGTCATACAAATATTTTGCCCGGCGTGCTAACGATTTTGCCAGTTCACCAAGAAAAATATTGGTTTCAAATTATGACACAAACGCAGAAGGGTCAGGGAAAGGACTAACTCGATTACATCGACCCCAGTGATCGACTGATACTTGTTTTTTTTTTCGGTCACAAAAACATAAAAGGCAAAGTGGGCCTCGGCGGAACTTGTTCACCTAGAAAAATATTAAGCATCTGTTGCACTGTTTTGGCCAAGTATGGTAACGATTGTTCAGACTGCTTCAGAAAGTCCTCTAGAATGGATGAATCAAAATTTGATCTTTTGTAATGGTACCACAGAACTGATAAGAGATCCCTCACCGAGTGGATTTCAACAGTTATGAATTATAGACGAGGTGGAATCCCAGTTTGGGTTGCTTTTTCCTCTTCAGCCGTTAGTTTGCTTACTGGGCGTGAACAGTCAATTACCGCATTGGAATACCTAACATTGTTAGAGATACGTTTAATTCCCAGCGTGAAGAAACCATTTTCTATAGGAAACGAAAATAAGGTCATTTATCGACAATGCAATATTCCGCCCCACAATGCAAACAAAAAGCAGAGCCATGCTCGCGACTAGTAAGGCTTCCGAATCTAAAATTATATATAAAAGTAATACTAATAACTTAAACAGATATCGCTGCCATATCACATCACATTTTAGTAAGAAAATCAATAAAATGAGAAAACATTTTATGAAAATTAAAGTAGCCGATCTGCCGTGTCCAGGATTCGAACCTGGGTTACCACGGCCACAACGTGGGGTCCTAATCACTAGACGATCACGGCTAAGAGACCAGCTGCCGACTTAGCTTTCCAATTATCTCTATCTAGAATACTGGCGGTAGAATACGAATATTTCCGAGCGTGAACAAATCAATTTCTCGGAGAACACGCAAAATCATTTCTTCAACGAAGCTGTAAAAACATCTTGAAAATAGTTCTTGAAAAACTCAGTGAATATCGCGTTCTGGACAAGTCAGAGCTCAAGTTTGAATCACGTAGAGAATATTTTCGTATGCATTTGCTACGATCTTGTTACAAGAATCTTGCCGTCTCT
The DNA here is from genome assembly GCF_046866305.1 of Octopus bimaculoides. Classification (NCBI taxonomy): domain Eukaryota; kingdom Metazoa; phylum Mollusca; class Cephalopoda; order Octopoda; family Octopodidae; genus Octopus; species Octopus bimaculoides. The sequence goes on along the minus strand of NC_142928.1, from coordinate 186,100,231 downwards.
GATGAATTTTGGGAAACTATGAAAAGTGAATGGCGTTGTAATTGATGGAAACGTAATGTAGATATAAATATTATTTTCAAATGTTGGCACAATGCCAGCAGTTTCGGGGAAGGACGTAAGTCGATTGCATTGACCCCACTCCTTAACTGCTACTTATTTTATCGACCCTGAAAGTAGGAATAAAGAAAGTCGACCTCGGCAGAATTTGAACGCACTACGCGGAAGACCTGCGATATGCCGCTTAGCCGTTTGCTGCAATTGCGAACAATTCTGCTAGCTTGCAACGACAAACACTAGAAAAATTTGAAATATAGAATTGTATATAAAAGTAATACAGAAAACAGGAAGAGATATAGCTGCGATATCGCATTGCAGTATATCAAGAGCATCAATAAAATACGAAACAAAAAGAAAGATGTAAGAGATACAATAGTTAACCGCTCTGCCGTGACCAAGATTCGAAACTGGGTTACCACGGCCAGAACGTAGCGCATATCACATGGCACTTTATTGAGAAAATAAATGAAATGAGAAAAATATGTATGAAAATAAACTAGCTGATACTGCCGTGACCAGGACTCGAACCTGGGTTACCACGGCCACAACGTGGGGCCCTAACCACTAGACGATCACGGCTGAGAGACCAGCTGCTTCCTCTGCGTTCCAATAATCTCAATCTAGAATAATGGCGGTAGAATACGATTATTTCCCAGCCTGAACAAATCAATTTCTCGGACAAAACACAAAATCATGTTTTCAAAGAAGCTGTTCTCTTGCTCACACTATAAAAACATCCTGAAAATAGTCCGTAAATGTCATACAAATATTTTGCCCGGCGTGCTAACGATTTTGCCAGTTCACCAAGAAAAATATTGGTTTCAAATTATGACACAAACGCAGAAGGGTCAGGGAAAAGACTAACTCGATTACATCGACCCCAGTGATCGACTGATACTTGTTTTTTTTTTCGGTCACAAAAACATAAAAGGCAAAGTGGGCCTCGGCGGAACTTGTTCACCTAGAAAAATATTAAGCATCTGTTGCACTGTTTTGGCCAAGTATGATAACGATTGTTCAGACTGCTTCAGAAAGTCCTCTAGAATGGATGAATCAAAATTTGATCTTTTGTAATGGTACCACAGAACTGATAAGAGATCCCTCACCGAGTGGATTTCAACAGTTATGAATTATAGACGAGGTGGAATCCCAGTTTGGGTTGCTTTTTCCTCTTCAGCCGTTAGTTTGCTTACTGGGCGTGAACAGTCAATTACCGCATTGGAATACCTAACATTGTTAGAGATACGTTTAATTCCCAGCGTGAAGAAACCATTTTCTATAGGAAACGAAAATAAGGTCATTTATCGACAATGCAATATTCCGCCCCACAATGCAAAAAAAAAGCAGAGCCATGCTCGCGACTAGTAAAGCTTCCGAATCTAAAATTATATATAAAAGTAATACTAATAACTTAAACAGATATCGCTGCCATATCACATCACATTTTAGTAAGAAAATCAATAAAATGAGAAAACATTTTATGAAAATTAAAGTAGCCGATCTGTCGCGACCAGGATTCGAACCTGGGTTACCACGGCCACAACGTGGGGTCCTAACCACTAGACGATCACGGCTAAAAGACCAGCTGCCGACTTAGCTTTCCAATTATCTCTATCTAGAATACTGGCGGTAGAATACGAATATTTCCGAGCGTGAACAAATCAATTTCTCGGAGAACACGCAAAATCATTTCTTCAACGAAGCTGTAAAAACATCTTGAAAATAGTTCTTGAAAAACTCAGTGAATATCGCGTTCTGGACAAGTCAGAGCTCAAGTTTGAATCACGTAGAGAATATTTTCGTATGCATTTGCTACGATCTTGTTACAAGAATCTTGCCGTCTCTGATGAATTTTGGGAAACTATGAAAAGTGAAGGGCGTTGTAATTGATGGAAACGTAATGTAGATATAAATATTATTTTCAAATGTTGGCACAATGCCAGCAGTTTCGGGGAAGGACGTAAGTCGATTGCATTGACCCCACTCCTTAACTGCTACTTATTTTATCGACCCTGAAAGTAGGAATAAAGAAAGTCAACCTCGGCAGAATTTGAACGCACTACGCGGAAGACCTGCGATATGCCGCTTAGCCGTTTGCTGCAATTGCGAACAATTCTGCTAGCTTGCAACGACAAACACTAGAAAAATTTGAAATATAGAATTGTATATAAAAGTAATACAGAAAACAGGAAGAGATATAGCTGCGATATCGCATTGCAGTATATCAAGAGCATCAATAAAATACGAAACAAAAAGAAAAATGTAAGAGATACAATAGTTAACCGCTCTGACGTGACCAAGATTCGAAACTGGGTTACCACGGCCAGAACGTAGCGCATATCACATGGCACTTTATTGAGAAAATAAATAAAATGAGAAAAATATGTATGAAAATAAACTAGCTGATACTGCCGTGACCAGGATTCGAACCTGGGTTACCACGGCCACAACGTGGGGTCCTAACCACTAGACGATCACGGCTGAGAGACCAGCTGCTTCCTCTGCGTTCCAATAATCTCAATCTAGAATAATGGCGGTAGAATACGATTATTTCCCAGCCTGAACAAATCAATTTCTCGGACAAAACACAAAATCATGTTTTCAAAGAAGCTGTTCTCTTGCTCACACTATAAAAACATCCTGAAAATAGTCCGAAAATGTCATACAAATATTTTGCCCGGCGTGCTAACGATTTTGCCAGTTCACCAAGAAAAATATTGGTTTCAAATTATGACACAAACGCAGAAGGGTCAGGGAAAGGACTAACTCGATTACATCGACCCCAGTGATCGACTGATACTTGTTTTTTTTTTCGGTCACAAAAACATAAAAGGCAAAGTGGGCCTCGGCGGAACTTGTTCACCTAGAAAAATATTAAGCATCTGTTGCACTGTTTTGGCCAAGTATGGTAACGATTGTTCAGACTGCTTCAGAAAGTCCTCTAGAATGGATGAATCAAAATTTGATCTTTTGTAATGGTACCACAGAACTGATAAGAGATCCCTCACCGAGTGGATTTCAACAGTTATGAATTATAGACGAGGTGGAATCCCAGTTTGGGTTGCTTTTTCCTCTTCAGCCGTTAGTTTGCTTACTGGGCGTGAACAGTCAATTACCGCATTGGAATACCTAACATTGTTAGAGATACGTTTAATTCCCAGCGTGAAGAAACCATTTTCTATAGGAAACGAAAATAAGGTCATTTATCGACAATGCAATATTCCGCCCCACAATGCAAAAAAAAAGCAGAGCCATGCTCGCGACTAGTAAAGCTTCCGAATCTAAAATTATATATAAAAGTAATACTAATAACTTAAGCAGATATCGCTGCCATATCACATCACATTTTAGTAAGAAAATCAATAAAATGAGAAAACATTTTATGAAAATTAAAGTAGCCGATCTGCCGTGACCAGAACTCGAACCTGGGTTACCACGGCCACAACGTGGGGTCCTAACCACTAGACGATCACGGATAAGAGACCAGCTGCCGATTTAGCTTTCCAATTATCTCTATCTAGAATACTGGCGGTAGAATACGAATATTTCCGAGCGTTAACAAATCAATTTCTCGGAGAACACGCAAAATCATTTCTTCAACGAAGCTGTAAAAACATCTTGAAAATAGTTCTTGAAAAACTCAGTGAATATCGCGTTCTGGACAAGTCAGAGCTCAAGTTTGAATCACGTAGAGAATATTTTCGTATGCATTTGCTACGATCTTGTTACAAGAATCTTGCCGTCTCTGATGAATTTTGGGAAACTATGAAAAGTGAATGGCGTTGTAATTGATGGAAACGTAATGTAGATATAAATATTATTTTCAAATGTTGGCACAATGCCAGCAGTTTCGGGGAAGGACGTAAGTCGATTGCATTGACCCCACTCCTTAACTGCTACTTATTTTATCGACCCTGAAAGTAGGAATAAAGAAAGTCAACCTCGGCAGAATTTGAACGCACTACGTGGAAGACCTGCGATATGCCGCTTAGCCGTTTGCTGCAATTGCGAACAATTCTGCTAGCTTGCAACGACAAACACTAGAAAAATTTGAAATATAGAATTGTATATAAAAGTAATACAGAAAACAGGAAGAGATATAGCTGCGATATCGCATTGCAGTATATCAAGAGCATCAATAAAATACGAAACAAAAAGAAAAATGTAAGAGATACAATAGTTAACCGCTCTGCCGTGACCAAGATTCGAAACTGGGTTACCACGGCCAGAACGTAGCGCATATCACATGGCACTTTATTGAGAAAATAAATAAAATGAGAAAAATATGTATTAAAATAAACTAGCTGATACTGCCGTGACCAGGATTCGAACCTGGGTTACCACGGCCACAACGTGGGGTCCTAACCACTAGACGATCACGGCTGAGAGACCAGCTGCTTCCTCTGCGTTCCAATAATCTCAATCTAGAATAATGGCGGTAGAATACGATTATTTCCCAGCCTGAACAAATCAATTTCTCGGACAAAACACAAAATCATGTTTTCAAAGAAGCTGTTCTCTTGCTCACACTATAAAAACATCCTGAAAATAGTCCGTAAATGTCATACAAATATTTTGCCCGGCGTGCTAACGATTTTGCCAGTTCACCAAGAAAAATATTGGTTTCAAATTATGACACAAACGCAGAAGTGTCAGGGAAAAGACTAACTCGATTACATCGACCCCAGTGATCGACTGATACTTGTTTTTTTTTCGGTCACAAAAACATAAAAGGCAAAGTGGGCCTCGGCGGAACTTGTTCACCTAGAAAAATATTAAGCATCTGTTGCACTGTTTTGGCCAAGTATGGTAACGATTGTTCAGACTGCTTCAGAAAGTCCTCTAGAATGGATGAATCAAAATTTGATCTTTTGTAATGGTACCACAGAACTGATAAGAGATCCCTCACCGAGTGGATTTCAACAGTTATGAATTATAGACGAGGTGGAATCCCAGTTTGGGTTGCTTTTTCCTCTTCAGCCGTTAGTTTGCTTACTGGGCGTGAACAGTCAATTACCGCATTGGAATACCTAACATTGTTAGAGATACGTTTAATTCCCAGCGTGAAGAAACCATTTTCTATAGGAAACGAAAATAAGGTCATTTATCGACAATGCAATATTCCGCCCCACAATGCAAAAAAAGAGCAGAGCCATGCTCGCGACTAGTAAAGCTTCCGAATCTAAAATTATATATAAAAGTAATACTAATAACTTAAACAGATATCGCTGCCATATCACATCACATTTTAGTAAGAAAATCAATAAAATGAGAAAACATTTTATGAAAATTAAAGTAGCCGATCTGCCGTGACCAGGATTCGAACCTGGGTTACCACGGCCACAACGTGGGGTCCTAACCACTAGACGATCACGGCTAAGAGACCAGCTGCCGACTTAGCTTTCCAATTATCTCTATCTAGAATACTGGCGGTAGAATACGACTATTTCCGAGCGTGAACAAATCAATTTCTCGGAGAACACGCAAAATCATTTCTTCAACGAAGCTGTAAAAACATCTTGAAAATAGTTCTTGAAAAACTCAGTGAATATCGCGTTCTGGACAAGTCAGAGCTCAAGTTTGAATCACGTAGAGAATATTTTCGTATGCATTTGCTACGATCTTGTTACAAGAATCTTGCCGTCTCTGATGAATTTTGGGAAACTATGAAAAGTGAATGGCGTTGTAATTGATGGAAACGTAATGTAGATATAAATATTATTTTCAAATGTTGGCACAATGCCAGCAGTTTCGGGGAAGGACGTAAGTCGATTGCATTGACCCCACTCCTTAACTGCTACTTATTTTATCGACCCTGAAAGTAGGAATAAAGAAAGTCGACCTCGGCAGAATTTGAACGCACTACGCGGAAGACCTGCGATATGCCGCTTAGCCGTTTGCTGCAATTGCGAACAATTCTGCTAGCTTGCAACGACAAACACTAGAAAAATTTGAAATATAGAATTGTATATAAAAGTAATACAGAAAACAGGAAGAGATATAGCTGCGATATCGCATTGCAGTATATCAAGAGCATCAATAAAATACGAAACAAAAAGAAAAATGTAAGAGATACAATAGTTAACCGCTCTGCTGTGACCAAGATTCGAAACTGGGTTACCACGGCCAGAACGTAGCGCATCTCACATGGCACTTTATTGAGAAAATAAATAAAATGAGAAAAATATGTATGAAAATAAACTAGCTGATACTGCCGTGACCAGGATTCGAACCTGGGTTACCACGGCCACAACGTGGGGTCCTAACCACTAGACGATCACGGCTGAGAGACCAGCTGCTTTCTCAGCGTTCCAATAATCTCTATCTAGAATAATGGCGGTAGAATACGATTATTTCCCAGCCTGAACAAATCAATTTCTCGGACAAAACACAAAATCATGTTTTCAAAGAAGCTGTTCTCTTGCTCACACTATAAAAACATCCTGAAAATAGTCCGTAAATGTCATACAAATATTTTGCCCGGCGTGCTAACGATTTTGCCAGTTCACCAAGAAAAATATTGGTTTCAAATTATGACACAAACGCAGAAGGGTCAGGGAAAAGACTAACTCGATTACATCGACCCCAGTGATCGACTGATACTTGTTTTTTTTTCGGTCACAAAAACATAAAAGGCAAAGTGGGCCTCGGCGGAACTTGTTCACCTAGAAAAATATTAAGCATCTGTTGCACTGTTTTGGCCAAGTATGGTAACGATTGTTCAGACTGCTTCAGAAAGTCCTCTAGAATGGATGAATCAAAATTTGATCTTTTGTAATGGTACCACAGAACTGATAAGAGATCCCTCACCGAGTGGATTTCAACAGTTATGAATTATAGACGAGGTGGAATCCCAGTTTGGGTTGCTTTTTCCTCTTCAGCCGTTAGTTTGCTTACTGGGCGTGAACACGCATTGGAATACCTAACATTGTTAGAGATACGTTTAATTCCCAGCGTGAAGAAACCATTTTCTATAGGAAACGAAAATAAGGTCATTTATCGACAATGCAATATTCCGCCCCACAATGCAAAAAAAAAGCAGAGCCATGCTCGCGACTAGTAAAGCTTCCGAATCTAAAATAATATATAAAAGTAATACTAATAACTTAAACAGATATCGCTGCCATATCACATCACATTTTAGTAAGAAAATCAATAAAATGAGAAAACATTTTATGAAAATTAAAGTAGCCGATCTGCCGTGACCAGGATTCGAACCTGGGTTACCACGGCCACAACGTGGGGTCCTAACCACTAGACGATCACGGCTAAGAGACCAGCTGCCGACTTAGCTTTCCAATTATCTCTATCTAGAATACTGGCTGTAGAATACGAATATTTCCGAGCGTGAACAAGTCAATTTCTCGGAGAACACGCAAAATCATTTCTTCAACGAAGCTGTAAAAACATCTTGAAAGTAGTTCTTGAAAAACTCAGTGAATATCGCGTTCTGGACAAGTCAGAGCTCAAGTTTGAATCACGTAGAGAATATTTTCGTATGCATTTGCTACGATCTTGTTACAAGAATCTTGCCGTCTCTGATGAATTTTGGGAAACTATGAAAAGTGAATGGCGTTGTAATTGATGGAAACGTAATGTAGATATAAATATTATTTTCAAATGTTGGCACAATGCCAGCAGTTTCGGGGAAGGACGTAAGTCGATTGCATTGACCCCACTCCTTAACTGCTACTTATTTTATCGACCCTGAAAGTAGGAATAAAGAAAGTCGACCTCGGCAGAATTTGAACGCACTACGCGGAAGACCTGCGATATGCCGCTTAGCCGTTTGCTGCAATTGCGAAAAATTCTGCTAGCTTGCAACGACAAACACTAGAAAAATTTGAAATATAGAATTGTATATAAAAGTAATACAGAAAACAGGAAGAGATATAGCTGCGATATCGCATTGCAGTATATCAAGAGCATCAATAAAATACGAAACAAAAAGAAAAATGTAAGAGATACAATAGTTAACCGCTCTGCCGTGACCAAGATTCGAAACTGGGTTACCACGGCCAGAACGTAGCGCGTATCACATGGCACTTTATTGAGAAAATAAATAAAATGAGAAAAATATGTATGAAAATAAACTAGCTGATACTGCCGTGACCAGGATTCGAACCTGGGTTACCACGGCCACAACGTGGGGTCCTAACCACTAGACGATCACGGCTGAGAGACCAGCTGCTTCCTCAGCGTTCCAATAATCTCAATCTAGAATAATGGCGGTAGAATACGATTATTTCCCAGCCTGAACAAATCAATTTCTCGGACAAAACACAAAATCATGTTTTCAAAGAAGCTGTTCTCTTGCTCACACTATAAAAACATCCTGAAAATAGTCCGTAAATGTCATACAAATATTTTGCCCGGCGTGCTAACGATTTTGCCAATTCACCAAGAAAAATATTGGTTTCAAATTATGACACAAACGCAGAAGGGTCAGGGAAAGGACTAACTCGATTACATCGACCCCAGTGATCGACTGATACTTGTTTTTTTTTCGGTCACAAAAACATAAAAGGCAAAGTGGGCCTCGGCGGAACTTGTTCACCTAGAAAAATATTAAGCATCTGTTGCACTGTTTTGGCCAAGTATGGTAACGATTGTTCAGACTGCTTCAGAAAGTCCTCTAGAATGGATGAATCAAAATTTGATCTTTTGTAATGGTACCACAGAACTGATAAGAGATCCCTCACCGAGTGGATTTCAACAGTTATGAATTATAGACGAGGTGGAATCCCAGTTTGGGTTGCTTTTTCCTCTTCAGCCGTTAGTTTGCTTACTGGGCGTGAACAGTCAATTACCGCATTGGAATACCTAACATTGTTAGAGATACGTTTAATTCCCAGCGTGAAGAAACCATTTTCTATAGGAAACGAAAATAAGGTCATTTATCGACAATGCAATATTCCGCCCCACAATGCAAAAAAAGAGCAGAGCCATGCTCGCGACTAGTAAAGCTTCCGAATCTAAAATTATATATAAAAGTAATACTAATAACTTAAACAGATATCGCTGCCATATCACATAACATTTTAGTAAGAAAATCAATAAAATGAGAAAACATTTTATGAAAATTAAAGTAGCCGATCTGCCGTGACCAGGATTCGAACCTGGGTTACCACGGCCACAACGTGGGGTCCTAACCACTAGACGATCACGGCTAAGAGACCAGCTGCCGACTTAGCTTTCCAATTATCTCTATCTAGAATACTGGCGGTAGAATACGACTATTTCCGAGCGTGAACAAATCAATTTCTCGGAGAACACGCAAAATCATTTCTTCAACGAAGCTGTAAAAACATCTTGAAAATAGTTCTTGAAAAACTCAGTGAATATCGCGTTCTGGACAAGTCAGAGCTCAAGTTTGAATCACGTAGAGAATATTTTCGTATGCATTTGCTACGATCTTGTTACAAGAATCTTGCCGTCTCTGATGAATTTTGGGAAACTATGAAAAGTGAATGGCGTTGTAATTGATGGAAACGTAATGTAGATATAAATATCATTTTCAAATGTTGGCACAATGCCAGCAGTTTCGGGGAAGGACGTAAGTCGATTGCATTGACCCCACTCCTTAACTGCTACTTATTTTATCGACCCTGAAAGTAGGAATAAAGAAAGTCGACCTCGGCAGAATTTGAACGCACTACGCGGAAGACCTGCGATATGCCGCTTAGCCGTTTGCTGCAATTGCGAACAATTCTGCTAGCTTGCAACGACAAACACTAGAAAAATTTGAAATATAGAATTGTATATAAAAGTAATACAGAAAACAGGAAGAGATATAGCTGCGATATCGCATTGCAGTATATCAAGAGCATCAATAAAATACGAAACAAAAAGAAAAATGTAAGAGATACAATAGTTAACCGCTCTGCCGTGACCAAGATTCGAAACTGGGTTACCACGGCCAGAACGTAGCGCATATCACATGGCACTTTATTGAGAAAATAAATAAAATGAGAAAAATATGTATGAAAATAAACTAGCTGATACTGCCGTGACCAGGATTCGAACCTGGGTTACCACGGCCACAACGTGGGGTCCTAACCACTAGACGATCACGGCTGAGAGACCAGCTGCTTCCTCAGCGTTCCAATAATCTCAATCTAGAATAATGGCGGTAGAATACGATTATTTCCCAGCCTGAACAAATCAATTTCTCGGACAAAACACAAAATCATGTTTTCAAAGAAGCTGTTCTCTTGCTCACACTATAAAAACATCCTGAAAATAGTCCGTAAATGTCATACAAATATTTTGCCCGGCGTGCTAACGATTTTGCCAATTCACCAAGAAAAATATTGGTTTCAAATTATGACACAAACGCAGAAGGGTCAGGGAAAGGACTAACTCGATTACATCGACCCCAGTGATCGACTGATACTTGTTTTTTTTTCGGTCACAAAAACATAAAAGGCAAAGTGGGCCTCGGCGGAACTTGTTCACCTAGAAAAATATTAAGCATCTGTTGCACTGTTTTGGCCAAGTATGGTAACGATTGTTCAGACTGCTTCAGAAAGTCCTCTAGAATGGATGAATCAAAATTTGATCTTTTGTAATGGTACCACAGAACTGATAAGAGATCCCTCACCGAGTGGATTTCAACAGTTATGAATTATAGACGAGGTGGAATCCCAGTTTGGGTTGCTTTTTCCTCTTCAGCCGTTAGTTTGCTTACTGGGCGTGAACACGCATTGGAATACCTAACATTGTTAGAGATACGTTTAATTCCCAGCGTGAAGAAACCATTTTCTATAGGAAACGAAAATAAGGTCATTTATCGACAATGCAATATTCCGCCCCACAATGCAAAAAAAAAGCAGAGCCATGCTCGCGACTAGTAAAGCTTCCGAATCTAAAATTATATATAAAAGTAATACTAATAACTTAAACAGATATCGCTGCCATATCACATCACATTTTAGTAAGAAAATCAATAAAATGAGAAAACATTTTATGAAAATTAAAGTAGCCGATCTGCCGTGACCAGGATTCGAACCTGGGTTACCACGGCCACAACGTGGGGTCCTAACCACTAGACGATCACGGCTAAGAGACCAGCTGCCGACTTAGCTTTCCAATTATCTCTATCTAGAATACTGGCTGTAGAATACGAATATTTCCGAGCGTGAACAAATCAATTTCTCGGAGAACACGCAAAATCATTTCTTCAACGAAGCTGTAAAAACATCTTGAAAGTAGTTCTTGAAAAACTCAGTGAATATCGCGTTCTGGACAAGTCAGAGCTCAAGTTTGAATCACGTAGAGAATATTTTCGTATGCATTTGCTACGATCTTGTTACAAGAATCTTGCCGTCTCTGATGAATTTTGGGAAACTATGAAAAGTGAATGGAGTTGTAATTGATGGAAACGTAATGTAGATATAAATATTATTTTCAAATGTTGGCACAATGCCAGCAGTTTCGGGGAAGGACGTAAGTCGATTGCATTGACCCCACTCCTTAACTGCTACTTATTTTATCGACCCTGAAAGTAGGAATAAAGAAAGTCGACCTCGGCAGAATTTGAACGCACTACGCGGAAGACCTGCGATATGCCGCTTAGCCGTTTGCTGCAATTGCGAACAATTCTGCTAGCTTGCAACGACAAACACTAGAAAAATTTGAAATATAGAATTGTATATAAAAGTAATACAGAAAACAGGAAGAGATATAGCTGCGATATCGCATTGCAGTATATCAAGAGCATCAATAAAATACGAAACAAAAAGAAAAATGTAAGAGATACAATAGTTAACCGCTCTGCCGTGACCAAGATTCGAAACTGGGTTACCACGGCCAGAACGTAGCGCATATCACATGGCACTTTATTGAGAAAATAAATAAAATGAGAAAAATATGTATGAAAATAAACTAGCTGATACTGCCGTGACCAGGATTCGAACCTGGGTTACCACGGCCACAACGTGGGGTCCTAACCACTAGACGATCACGGCTGAGAGACCAGCTGCTTCCTCAGCGTTCCAATAATCTCAATCTAGAATAATGGCGGTAGAATACGATTATTTCCCAGCCTGAACAAATCAATTTCTCGGACAAAACACAAAATCATGTTTTCAAAGAAGCTGTTCTCTTGCTCACACTATAAAAACATCCTGAAAATAGTCCGTAAATGTCATACAAATATTTTGCCCGGCGTGCTAACGATTTTGCCAATTCACCAAGAAAAATATTGGTTTCAAATTATGACACAAACGCAGAAGGGTCAGGGAAAGGACTAACTCGATTACATCGACCCCAGTGATCGACTGATACTTGTTTTTTTTTCGGTCACAAAAACATAAAAGGCAAAGTGGGCCTCGGCGGAACTTGTTCACCTAGAAAAATATTAAGCATCTGTTGCACTGTTTTGGCCAAGTATGGTAACGATTGTTCAGACTGCTTCAGAAAGTCCTCTAGAATGGATGAATCAAAATTTGATCTTTTGTAATGGTACCACAGAACTGATAAGAGATCCCTCACCGAGTGGATTTCAACAGTTATGAATTATAGACGAGGTGGAATCCCAGTTTGGGTTGCTTTTTCCTCTTCAGCCGTTAGTTTGCTTACTGGGCGTGAACACGCATTGGAATACCTAACATTGTTAGAGATACGTTTAATTCCCAGCGTGAAGAAACCATTTTCTATAGGAAACGAAAATAAGGTCATTTATCGACAATGCAATATTCCGCCCCACAATGCAAAAAAAAAGCAGAGCCATGCTCGCGACTAGTAAAGCTTCCGAATCTAAAATTATATATAAAAGTAATACTAATAACTTAAACAGATATCGCTGCCATATCACATCACATTTTAGTAAGAAAATCAATAAAATGAGAAAACATTTTATGAAAATTAAAGTAGCCGATCTGCCGTGACCAGGATTCGAACCTGGGTTACCACGGCCACAACGTGGGGTCCTAACCACTAGACGATCACGGCTAAGAGACCAGCTGCCGACTTAGATTTCCAATTATCTCTATCTAGAATACTGGCTGTAGAATACGAATATTTCCGAGCGTGAACAAATCAATTTCTCGGAGAACACGCAAAATCATTTCTTCAACGAAGCTGTAAAAACATCTTGAAAGTAGTTCTTGAAAAACTCAGTGAATATCGCGTTCTGGACAAGTCAGAGCTCAAGTTTGAATCACGTAGAGAATATTTTCGTATGCATTTGCTACGATCTTGTTACAAGAATCTTGCCGTCTCTGATGAATTTTGGGAAACTATGAAAAGTGAATGGCGTTGTAATTGATGGAAACGTAATGTAGATATAAATATTATTTTCAAATGTTGGCACAATGCCAGCAGTTTCGGGGAAGGACGTAAGTCGATTGCATTGACCCCACTCCTTAACTGCTACTTATTTTATCGACCCTGAAAGTAGGAATAAAGAAAGTCGACCTCGGCAGAATTTGAACGCACTACGCGGAAGACCTGCGATATGCCGCTTAGCCGTTTGCTGCAATTGCGAACAATTCTGCTAGCTTGCAACGACAAACACTAGAAAAATTTGAAATATAGAATTGTATATAAAAGTAATACAGAAAACAGGAAGAGATATAGCTGCGATATCGCATTGCAGTATATCAAGAGCATCAATAAAATACGAAACAAAAAGAAAAATGTAAGAGATACAATAGTTAACCGCTCTGCCGTGACCAAGATTCGAAACTGGGTTACCACGGCCAGAACGTAGCGCATATCACATGGCTCTTTATTGAGAAAATAAATAAAATGAGAAAAATATGTATGAAAATAAACTAGCTGATACTGCCGTGACCAGGATTCGAACCTGGGTTACCACGGCCACAACGTGGGGTCCTAACCACTAGACGATCACGGCTGAGAGACCAGCTGCTTCCTCAGCGTTCCAATAATCTCAATCTAGAATAATGGCGGTAGAATACGATTATTTCCCAGCCTGAACAAATCAATTTCTCGGACAAAACACAAAATCATGTTTTCAAAGAAGCTGTTCTCTTGCTCACACTATAAAAACATCCTGAAAATAGTCCGTAAATGTCATACAAATATTTTGCCCGGCGTGCTAACGATTTTGCCAATTCACCAAGAAAAATATTGGTTTCAAATTATGACACAAACGCAGAAGGGTCAGGGAAAGGACTAACTCGATTACATCGACCCCAGTGATCGACTGATACTTGTTTTTTTTTCGGTCACAAAAACATAAAAGGCAAAGTGGGCCTCGGCGGAACTTGTTCACCTAGAAAAATATTAAGCATCTGTTGCACTGTTTTGGCCAAGTATGGTAACGATTGTTCAGACTGCTTCAGAAAGTCCTCTAGAATGGATGAATCAAAATTTGATCTTTTGTAATGGTACCACAGAACTGATAAGAGATCCCTCACCGAGTGGATTTCAACAGTTATGAATTATAGACGAGGTGGAATCCCAGTTTGGGTTGCTTTTTCCTCTTCAGCCGTTAGTTTGCTTACTGGGCGTGAACACGCATTGGAATACCTAACATTGTTAGAGATACGTTTAATTCCCAGCGTGAAGAAACCATTTTCTATAGGAAACGAAAATAAGGTCATTTATCGACAATGCAATATTCCGCCCCACAATGCAAAAAAAAAGCAGAGCCATGCTCGCGACTAGTAAAGCTTCCGAATCTAAAATTATATATAAAAGTAATACTAATAACTTAAACAGATATCGCTGCCATATCACATCACATTTTATTAAGAAAATCAATAAAATGAGAAAACATTTTATGAAAATTAAAGTAGCCGATCTGCCGTGACCAGGATTCGAACCTGGGTTACCACGGCCACAGCGTGGGGTCCTAACCACTAGACGATCACGGCTGAGAGACCAGCTCTTGAATCAGCTTTCCAATTATCTCTATGTAGAATACTGGCGGTAGAACACGATTATTTCCAAGCGTGAACAAATCAATTTCTCGGACAAAAACAAAATAATTTTTTCAACGAAGCTGTTCTCCTGCTCATACTGCAAAAACATCTCGAAAATAGTTCGTGAAAAACTCAGTTGATATCGTGTTCTGGACAAGTCAGAGCTCAAGTTTGAATCACGTAGAGAATATTTTCGCATGCATTTGCTACGATCCTGTTACAAGAAACTTGCTATCTCTGATGAATTTTGAGAAACTATGAAAAGTGAATGGCGTTGTAATTGATGGAAACGTAATGTAGATATAAATATTATTTTCAAATGTTGGCACAATGCCAGCAGTTTCGGGGAAGGACGTAAGTCGATTGCATTGACCCCACTCCTTAACTGCTACTTATTTTATCGACCCTGAAAGTAGGAATAAAGAAAGTCGACCTCGGCAGAATTTGAACGCAGTACGCGGAAGACCTGCGATATGCCGCTTAGCCGTTTTCTGCAATTGCGAACAATTCTGCCAGCTTGCAACGACAAACACTAGAAAAATTTGAAATATAGAACTGTATATAAAAGTAATACAGAAAACAGGAAGAGATATAGCTGCGATATCGCATTGCAGTATATCAAGAGCATCAATAAAATACGAAACAAAAAGAAAAATGTAAGAGATACAATAGTTAACCGCTCTGCCGTGACCAAGATTCGAAACTGGGTTACCACGGCCAGAACGTAGTGCATATCACATGGCACTTTATTGAGAAAATAAATAAAATGAGAAAAATATGTATGAAAATAAACAAGCTGATACTGCCGTGACCCGGATTCGAACCTGGGTTACCACGGCCACAACATGGGGTCCTAACCACTAGACGATCACGGCTGAAAGACCAGCTGCTTACTCAGCGTTCCAATAATCTCTATCTAGAATAATGGCGGTAGAATACGATTATATCCGAGCCTGAACAAATCAATTTCTCGGTCAAAACACATAATCATGTTTTCAAAGAAGCTGTTCTCTTGCTCACACTATAAAAACATCCTGAAAATAGTCCGTAAATGTCATACAAATATTTTGCCCGGCGTGCTAACGATTTTGCCAGTTCACCAAGAAAAATATTGGTTTCAAATTATGACACAAACGCAGAAGGGTCCGGGAAAGGACTAACTCGATTACATCGACCCCAGTGATCGACTGATACAATTTTCTTTTTTCGGTCACAAAAACATAAAAGGCAAAGTGGGCCTCGGCGGAACTTGTTCACCTAGAAAAATATTAAGCATCTGTTGCACTGTTTTGGCCAAGTATGGTAACGATTGTTCAGACTGCTTCAGAAAGTCCTCTAGAATGGATGAATCAAAATTTGATCTTTTGTAATGGTACCACAAAACTGATAAGAGATCCCTCACCGAGTGGATTTCAACAGTTATGAATTATAGACGAGGTGGAATCCCAGTTTGGGTTGCTTTTTCCTCTTCAGCCGTTAGTTTGCTTACTGGGCGTGAACAGTCAATTACCGCATTGGAATACCTAACATTGTTAGAGATACGTTTAATTCCCAGCGTGAAGAAACCATTTTCTATAGGAAACGAAAATAAGGTCATTTATCGACAATGCAATATTCCGCCCCACAATGCAAAAAAAACGCAGAGCCATGCTCGCGACTAGTAAAGCTTCCGAATCTAAAATTATATATAAAAGTAATACTAATAACTTAAACAGATATCGCTGCCATATCACATCACATTTTATTAAGAAAATCAATAAAATGAGAAAACATTTTATGAAAATTAAAGTAGCCGATCTGCCGTGACCAGGATTCGAACCTGGGTTACCACGGCCACAACGTGGGGTCCTAACCACTAGACGATCACGGCTAAGAGACCAGCTGCCGACTTAGCTTTCCAATTATCTCTATCTAGAATACTGGCGGTAGAATACGAATATTTCCGAGCGTGAACAAATCAATTTCTCGGAGAACACGCAAAATCATTTCTTCAACGAAGCTGTAAAAACATCTTGAAAATAGTTCTTGAAAAACTCAGTGAATATCGCGTTCTGGACAAGTCAGAGCTCAAGTTTGAATCACGTAGAGAATATTTTCGTATGCATTTGCTACGATCTTGTTACAAGAATCTTGCCGTCTCTGATGAATTTTGGGAAACTATGAAAAGTGAATGGCGTTGTAATTGATGGAAACGTAATGTAGATATAAATATTATTTTCAAATGTTGGCACAATGCCAGCAGTTTCGGGGAAGGACGTAAGTCGATTGCATTGACCCCACTCCTTAACTGCTACTTATTTTATCGACCCTGAAAGTAGGAATAAAGAAAGTCGACCTCGGCAGAATTTGAACGCACTACGCGGAAGACCTGCGATATGCCGCTTAGCCGTTTGCTGCAATTGCGAACAATTCTGCTAGCTTGCAACGACAAACACTAGAAAAATTTGAAATATAGAATTGTATATAAAAGTAATACAGAAAACAGGAAGAGATATAGCTGCGATATCGCATTGCAGTATATCAAGAGCATCAATAAAATACGAAACAAAAAGAAAAATGTAAGAGATACAATAGTTAACCGCTCTGCCGTGACCAAGATTCGAAACTGGGTTACCACGGCCAGAACGTAGCGCATATCACATGGCACTTTATTGAGAAAATAAATAAAATGAGAAAAATATGTATGAAAATAAACTAGCTGATACTGCCGTGACCAGGATTCGAACCTGGGTTACCACGGCCACAACGTGGGGTCCTAACCACTAGACGATCACGGCTGAGAGACCAGCTGCTTCCTCAGCGTTCCAATAATCTCAATCTAGAATAATGGCGGTAGAATACGATTATTTCCCAGCCTGAACAAATCAATTTCTCGGACAAAACACAAAATCATGTTTTCAAAGAAGCTGTTCTCTTGCTCACACTATAAAAACATCCTGAAAATAGTCCGTAAATGTCATACAAATATTTTGCCCGGCGTGCTAACGATTTTGCCAATTCACCAAGAAAAATATTGGTTTCAAATTATGACACAAACGCAGAAGGGTCAGGGAAAGGACTAACTCGATTACATCGACCCCAGTGATCGACTGATACTTGTTTTTTTTTCGGTCACAAAAACATAAAAGGCAAAGTGGGCCTCGGCGGAACTTGTTCACCTAGAAAAATATTAAGCATCTGTTGCACTGTTTTGGCCAAGTATGGTAACGATTGTTCAGACTGCTTCAGAAAGTCCTCTAGAATGGATGAATCAAAATTTGATCTTTTGTAATGGTACCACAGAACTGATAAGAGATCCCTCACCGAGTGGATTTCAACAGTTATGAATTATAGACGAGGTGGAATCCCAGTTTGGGTTGCTTTTTCCTCTTCAGCCGTTAGTTTGCTTACTGGGCGTGAACACGCATTGGAATACCTAACATTGTTAGAGATACGTTTAATTCCCAGCGTGAAGAAACCATTTTCTATAGGAAACGAAAATAAGGTCATTTATCGACAATGCAATATTCCGCCCCACAATGCAAAAAAAAAGCAGAGCCATGCTCGCGACTAGTAAAGCTTCCGAATCTAAAATTATATATAAAAGTAATACTAATAACTTAAACAGATATCGCTGCCATATCACATCACATTTTAGTAAGAAAATCAATAAAATGAGAAAACATTTTATGAAAATTAAAGTAGCCGATCTGCCGTGACCAGGATTCGAACCTGGGTTACCACGGCCACAACGTGGGGTCCTAACCACTAGACGATCACGGCTAAGAGACCAGCTGCCGACTTAGATTTCCAATTATCTCTATCTAGAATACTGGCTGTAGAATACGAATATTTCCGAGCGTGAACAAATCAATTTCTCGGAGAACACGCAAAATCATTTCTTCAACGAAGCTGTAAAAACATCTTGAAAGTAGTTCTTGAAAAACTCAGTGAATATCGCGTTCTGGACAAGTCAGAGCTCAAGTTTGAATCACGTAGAGAATATTTTCGTATGCATTTGCTACGATCTTGTTACAAGAATCTTGCCGTCTCTGATGAATTTTGGGAAACTATGAAAAGTGAATGGCGTTGTAATTGATGGAAACGTAATGTAGATATAAATATTATTTTCAAATGTTGGCACAATGCCAGCAGTTTCGGGGAAGGACGTAAGTCGATTGCATTGACCCCACTCCTTAACTGCTACTTATTTTATCGACCCTGAAAGTAGGAATAAAGAAAGTCGACCTCGGCAGAATTTGAACGCACTACGCGGAAGACCTGCGATATGCCGCTTAGCCGTTTGCTGCAATTGCGAACAATTCTGCTAGCTTGCAACGACAAACACTAGAAAAATTTGAAATATAGAATTGTATATAAAAGTAATACAGAAAACAGGAAGAGATATAGCTGCGATATCGCATTGCAGTATATCAAGAGCATCAATAAAATACGAAACAAAAAGAAAAATGTAAGAGATACAATAGTTAACCGCTCTGCCGTGACCAAGATTCGAAACTGGGTTACCACGGCCAGAACGTAGCGCATATCACATGGCTCTTTATTGAGAAAATAAATAAAATGAGAAAAATATGTATGAAAATAAACTAGCTGATACTGCCGTGACCAGGATTCGAACCTGGGTTACCACGGCCACAACGTGGGGTCCTAACCACTAGACGATCACGGCTGAGAGACCAGCTGCTTCCTCAGCGTTCCAATAATCTCAATCTAGAATAATGGCGGTAGAATACGATTATTTCCCAGCCTGAACAAATCAATTTCTCGGACAAAACACAAAATCATGTTTTCAAAGAAGCTGTTCTCTTGCTCACACTATAAAAACATCCTGAAAATAGTCCGTAAATGTCATACAAATATTTTGCCCGGCGTGCTAACGATTTTGCCAATTCACCAAGAAAAATATTGGTTTCAAATTATGACACAAACGCAGAAGGGTCAGGGAAAGGACTAACTCGATTACATCGACCCCAGTGATCGACTGATACTTGTTTTTTTTTCGGTCACAAAAACATAAAAGGCAAAGTGGGCCTCGGCGGAACTTGTTCACCTAGAAAAATATTAAGCATCTGTTGCACTGTTTTGGCCAAGTATGGTAACGATTGTTCAGACTGCTTCAGAAAGTCCTCTAGAATGGATGAATCAAAATTTGATCTTTTGTAATGGTACCACAGAACTGATAAGAGATCCCTCACCGAGTGGATTTCAACAGTTATGAATTATAGACGAGGTGGAATCCCAGTTTGGGTTGCTTTTTCCTCTTCAGCCGTTAGTTTGCTTACTGGGCGTGAACACGCATTGGAATACCTAACATTGTTAGAGATACGTTTAATTCCCAGCGTGAAGAAACCATTTTCTATAGGAAACGAAAATAAGGTCATTTATCGACAATGCAATATTCCGCCCCACAATGCAAAAAAAAAGCAGAGCCATGCTCGCGACTAGTAAAGCTTCCGAATCTAAAATTATATATAAAAGTAATACTAATAACTTAAACAGATATCGCTGCCATATCACATCACATTTTATTAAGAAAATCAATAAAATGAGAAAACATTTTATGAAAATTAAAGTAGCCGATCTGCCGTGACCAGGATTCGAACCTGGGTTACCACGGCCACAGCGTGGGGTCCTAACCACTAGACGATCACGGCTGAGAGACCAGCTCTTGAATCAGCTTTCCAATTATCTCTATGTAGAATACTGGCGGTAGAACACGATTATTTCAAAGCGTGAACAAATCAATTTCTCGGACAAAAACAAAATAATTTTTTCAACGAAGCTGTTCTCCTGCTCATACTGCAAAAACATCTCGAAAATAGTTCGTGAAAAACTCAGTTGATATCGTGTTCTGGACAAGTCAGAGCTCAAGTTTGAATCACGTAGAGAATATTTTCGCATGCATTTGCTACGATCCTGTTACAAGAAACTTGCTATCTCTGATGAATTTTGAGAAACTATGAAAAGTGAATGGCGTTGTAATTGATGGAAACGTAATGTAGATATAAATATTATTTTCAAATGTTGGCACAATGCCAGCAGTTTCGGGGAAGGACGTAAGTCGATTGCATTGACCCCACTCCTTAACTGCTACTTATTTTATCGACCCTGAAAGTAGGAATAAAGAAAGTCGACCTCGGCAGAATTTGAACGCACTACGCGGAAGACCTGCGATATGCCGCTTAGCCGTTTTCTGCAATTGCGAACAATTCTGCCAGCTTGCAACGACAAACACTAGAAAAATTTGAAATATAGAACTGTATATAAAAGTAATACAGAAAACAGGAAGAGATATAGCTGCGATATCGCATTGCAGTATATCAAGAGCATCAATAAAATACGAAACAAAAAGAAAAATGTAAGAGATACAATAGTTAACCGCTCTGCCGTGACCAAGATTCGAAACTGGGTTACCACGGCCAGAACGTAGTGCATATCACATGGCACTTTATTGAGAAAATAAATAAAATGAGAAAAATATGTATGAAAATAAACAAGCTGATACTGCCGTGACCCGGATTCGAACCTGGGTTACCACGGCCACAACATGGGGTCCTAACCACTAGACGATCACGGCTGAAAGACCAGCTGCTTACTCAGCGTTCCAATAATCTCTATCTAGAATAATGGCGGTAGAATACGATTATATCCGAGCCTGAACAAATCAATTTCTCGGTCAAAACACATAATCATGTTTTCAAAGAAGCTGTTCTCTTGCTCACACTATAAAAACATCCTGAAAATAGTCCGTAAATGTCATACAAATATTTTGCCCGGCGTGCTAACGATTTTGCCAGTTCACCAAGAAAAATATTGGTTTCAAATTATGACACAAACGCAGAAGGGTCCGGGAAAGGACTAACTCGATTACATCGACCCCAGTGATCGACTGATACAATTTTCTTTTTTCGGTCACAAAAACATAAAAGGCAAAGTGGGCCTCGGCGGAACTTGTTCACCTAGAAAAATATTAAGCATCTGTTGCACTGTTTTGGCCAAGTATGGTAACGATTGTTCAGACTGCTTCAGAAAGTCCTCTAGAATGGATGAATCAAAATTTGATCTTTTGTAATGGTACCACAAAACTGATAAGAGATCCCTCACCGAGTGGATTTCAACAGTTATGAATTATAGACGAGGTGGAATCCCAGTTTGGGTTGCTTTTTCCTCTTCAGCCGTTAGTTTGCTTACTGGGCGTGAACAGTCAATTACCGCATTGGAATACCTAACATTGTTAGAGATACGTTTAATTCCCAGCGTGAAGAAACCATTTTCTATAGGAAACGAAAATAAGGTCATTTATCGACAATGCAATATTCCGCCCCACAATGCAAAAAAAACGCAGAGCCATGCTCGCGACTAGTAAAGCTTCCGAATCTAAAATTATATATAAAAGTAATACTAATAACTTAAACAGATATCGCTGCCATATCACATCACATTTTAGTAAGAAAATCAATAAAATGAGAAAACATTTTATGAAAATTAAAGTAGCCGATCTGCCGTGACCAGGATTCGAACCTGGGTTACCACGGCCACAACGTGGGGTCCTAACCACTAGACGATCACGGCTAAGAGACCAGCTGCCGACTTAGCTTTCCAATTATCTCTATCTAGAATACTGGCGGTAGAATACGAATATTTCCGAGCGTGAACAAATCAATTTCTCGGAGAACACGCAAAATCATTTCTTCAACGAAGCTGTAAAAACATCTTGAAAATAGTTCTTGAAAAACTCAGTGAATATCGCGTTCTGGACAAGTCAGAGCTCAAGTTTGAATCACGTAGAGAATATTTTCGTATGCATTTGCTACGATCTTGTTACAAGAATCTTGCCGTCTCTGATGAATTTTGGGAAACTATGAAAAGTGAATGGCGTTGTAATTGATGGAAACGTAATGTAGATATAAATATTATTTTCAAATGTTGGCACAATGCCAGCAGTTTCGGGGAAGGACGTAAGTCGATTGCATTGACCCCACTCCTTAACTGCTACTTATTTTATCGACCCTGAAAGTAGGAATAAAGAAAGTCGACCTCGGCAGAATTTGAACGCACTACGCGGAAGACCTGCGATATGCCGCTTAGCCGTTTGCTGCAATTGCGAACAATTCTGCTAGCTTGCAACGACAAACACTAGAAAAATTTGAAATATAGAATTGTATATAAAAGTAATACAGAAAACAGGAAGAGATATAGCTGCGATATCGCATTGCAGTATATCAAGAGCATCAATAAAATACGAAACAAAAAGAAAAATGTAAGAGATACAATAGTTAACCGCTCTGCCGTGACCAAGATTCGAAACTGGGTTACCACGGCCAGAACGTAGCGCATATCACATGGCACTTTATTGAGAAAATAAATAAAATGAGAAAAATATGTATGAAAATAAACTAGCTGATACTGCCGTGACCAGGATTCGAACCTGGGTTACCACGGCCACAACGTTGGGTCCTAACCACTAGACGATCACGGCTGAGAGACCAGCTACTTCCTCAGCGTTCCAATAATCTCAATCTAGAATAATGGCGGTAGAATACGATTATTTCCCAGCCTGAACAAATCAATTTCTCGGACAAAACACAAAATCATGTTTTCAAAGAAGCTGTTCTCTTGCTCACACTATAAAAACATCCTGAAAATAGTCCGAAAATGTCATACAAATATTTTGCCCGGCGTGCTAACGATTTTGCCAGTTCACCAAGAAAAATATTGGTTTCAAATTATGACACAAACGCAGAAGGGTCAGGGAAAGGACTAACTCGATTACATCGACCCCAGTGATCGACTGATACTTGTTTTTTTTTTCGGTCACAAAAACATAAAAGGCAAAGTGGGCCTCGGCGGAACTTGTTCACCTAGAAAAATATTAAGCATCTGTTGCACTGTTTTGGCCAAGTATGGTAACGATTGTTCAGACTGCTTCAGAAAGTCCTCTAGAATGGATGAATCAAAATTTGATCTTTTGTAATGGTACCACAGAACTGATAAGAGATCCCTCACCGAGTGGATTTCAACAGTTATGAATTATAGACGAGGTGGAATCCCAGTTTGGGTTGCTTTTTCCTCTTCAGCCGTTAGTTTGCTTACTGGACGTGAACAGTCAATTACCGCATTGGAATACCTAACATTGTTAGAGATACGTTTAATTCCCAGTGTGAAGAAACCATTTTCTATAGGAAACGAAAATAAGGTCATTTATCGACAATGCAATATTCCGCCCCACAATGCAAAAAAAAAGCAGAGCCATGCTCGCGACTAGTAAAGCTTCCGAATCTAAAATTATATATAAAAGTAATACTAATAACTTAAACAGATATCGCTGCCATATCACATCACATTTTAGTAAGAAAATCAATAAAATGAGAAAACATTTTATGAAAATTAAAGTAGCCGATCTGCCGTGACCAGAATTCGAACCTGGGTTACCACGGCCACAACGTGGGGTCCTAACCACTAGACGATCACGGCTAAGAGACCAGCTGCCGACTTAGCTTTCCAATTATCTCTATCTAGAATACTGGCGGTAGAATACGACTATTTCCGAGCGTGAACAAATCAATTTCTCGGAGAACACGCAAAATCATTTCTTCAACGAAGCTGTAAAAACATCTTGAAAATAGTTCTTGAAAAACTCAGTGAATATCGCGTTCTGGACAAGTCAGAGTTCAAGTTTGAATCACGTAGAGAATATTTTCGTATGCATTTGCTACGATCTTGTTACAAGAATCTTGCCGTCTCTGATGAATTTTGGGAAACTATGAAAAGTGAATGGCGTTGTAATTGATGGAAACGTAATGTAGATATAAATATTATTTTCAAATGTTGGCACAATGCCAGCAGTTTCGGGGAAGGACGTAAGTCGATTGCATTGACCCCACTCCTTAACTGCTACTTATTTTATCGACCCTGAAAGTAGGAATAAAGAAAGTCAACCTCGGCAGAATTTGAACGCACTACGTGGAAGACCTGCGATATGCCGCTTAGCCGTTTGCTGCAATTGCGAACAATTCTGCTAGCTTGCAACGACAAACACTAGAAAAATTTGAAATATAGAATTGTATATAAAAGTAATACAGAAAACAGGAAGAGATATAGCTGCGATATCGCATTGCAGTATATCAAGAGCATCAATAAAATACGAAACAAAAAGAAAAATGTAAGAGATACAATAGTTAACCGCTCTGCTGTGACCAAGATTCGAAACTGGGTTACCACGGCCAGAACGTAGCGCATATCACATGGCACTTTATTGAGAAAATAAATAAAATGAGAAAAATATGTATGAAAATAAACTAGCTGATACTGCCGTGACCAGGATTCGAACCTGGGTTACCACGGCCACAACGTGGGGTCCTAACCACTAGACGATCACGGCTGAGAGACCAGCTGCTTTCTCAGCGTTCCAATAATCTCTATCTAGAATAATGGCGGTAGAATACGATTATTTCCCAGCCTGAACAAATCAATTTCTCGGACAAAACACAAAATCATGTTTTCAAAGAAGCTGTTCTCTTGCTCACACTATAAAAACATCCTGAAAATAGTCCGTAAATGTCATACAAATATTTTGCCCGGCGTGCTAAAGATTTTGCCAGTTCACCAAGAAAAATATTGGTTTCAAATTATGACACAAACGCAGAAGGGTCAGGGAAAAGACTAACTCGATTACATCGACCCCAGTGATCGACTGATACTTGTTTTTTTTTCGGTCACAAAAACATAAAAGGCAAAGTGGGCCTCGGCGGAACTTGTTCACCTAGAAAAATATTAAGCATCTGTTGCACTGTTTTGGCCAAGTATGGTAACGATTGTTCAGACTGCTTCAGAAAGTCCTCTAGAATGGATGAATCAAAATTTGATCTTTTGTAATGGTACCACAGAAATGATAAGAGATCCCTCACCGAGTGGATTTCAACAGTTATGAATTATAGACGAGGTGGAATCCCAGTTTGGGTTGCTTTTTCCTCTTCAGCCGTTAGTTTGCTTACTGGGCGTGAACACGCATTGGAATACCTAACATTGTTAGAGATACGTTTAATTCCCAGCGTGAAGAAACCATTTTCTATAGGAAACGAAAATAAGGTCATTTATCGACAATGCAATATTCCGCCCCACAATGCAAAAAAAAAGCAGAGCCATGCTCGCGACTAGTAAAGCTTCCGAATCTAAAATTATATATAAAAGTAATACTAATAACTTAAACAGATATCGCTGCCATATCACATCACATTTTAGTAAGAAAATCAATAAAATGAGAAAACATTTTATGAAAATTAGAGTAGCCGATCTGCCGTGACCAGGATTCGAACCTGGGTTACCACGGCCACAACGTGGGGTCCTAACCACTAGACGATCACGGCTAAGAGACCAGCTGCCGACTTAGCTTTCCAATTATCTCTATCTAGAATACTGGCGGTAGAATACGAATATTTCCGAGCGTGAACAAATCAATTTCTCGGAGAACACGCAAAATCATTTCTTCAACGAAGCTGTAAAAACATCTTGAAAATAGTTCTTGAAAAACTCAGTGAATATCGCGTTCTGGACAAGTCAGAGCTCAAGTTTGAATCACGTAGAGAATATTTTCGTATGCATTTGCTACGATCTTGTTACAAGAATCTTGCCGTCTCTGATGAATTTTGGGAAACTATGAAAAGTGAATGGCGTTGTAATTGATGGAAACGTAATGTAGATATAAATATTATTTTCAAATGTTGGCACAATGCCAGCAGTTTCGGGGAAGGACGTAAGTCGATTGCATTGACCCCACTCCTTAACTGCTACTTATTTTATCGACCCTGAAAGTAGGAATAAAGAAAGTCGACCTCGGCAGAATTTGAACGCACTACGCGGAAGACCTGCGATATGCCGCTTAGCCGTTTGCTGCAATTGCGAACAATTCTGCTAGCTTGCAACGACAAACACTAGAAAAATTTGAAATATAGAATTGTATATAAAAGTAATACAGAAAACAGGAAGAGATATAGCTGCGATATCGCATTGCAGTATATCAAGAGCATCAATAAAATACGAAACAAAAAGAAAAATGTAAGAGATACAATAGTTAACCGCTCTGCCGTGACCAAGATTCGAAACTGGGTTACCACGGCCAGAACGTAGCGCATATCACATGGCACTTTATTGAGAAAATAAATAAAATGAGAAAAATATGTATGAAAATAAACTAGCTGATACTGCCGTGACCAGGATTCGAACCTGGGTTACCACGGCCACAACGTGGGGTCCTAACCACTAGACGATCACGGCTGAGAGACCAGCTGCTTTCTCAGCGTTCCAATAATCTCAATCTAGAATAATGGCGGTAGAATACGATTATTTCCCAGCCTGAACAAATCAATTTCTCGGACAAAACACAAAATCATGTTTTCAAAGAAGCTGTTCTCTTGCTCACACTATAAAAACATCCTGAAAATAGTCCGTAAATGTCATACAAATATTTTGCCCGGCGTGCTAACGATTTTGCCAATTCACCAAGAAAAATATTGGTTTCAAATTATGACACAAACGCAGAAGGGTCAGGGAAAGGACTAACTCGATTACATCGACCCCAGTGATCGACTGATACTTGTTTTATTTTCGGTCACAAAAACATAAAAGGCAAAGTGGGCCTCGGCGGAACTTGTTCACCTAGAAAAATATTAAGCATCTGTTGCACTGTTTTGGCCAAGTATGGTAACGATTGTTCAGACTGCTTCAGAAAGTCCTCTAGAATGGATGAATCAAAATTTGATCTTTTGTAATGGTACCACAGAACTGATAAGAGATCCCTCACCGAGTGGATTTCAACAGTTATGAATTATAGACGAGGTGGAATCCCAGTTTGGGTTGCTTTTTCCTCTTCAGCCGTTAGTTTGCTTACTGGGCGTGAACAGTCAATTACCGCATTGGAATACCTAACATTGTTAGAGATACGTTTAATTCCCAGCGTGAAGAAACCATTTTCTATAGGAAACGAAAATAAGGTCATTTATCGACAATGCAATATTCCGCCCCACAATGCAAAAAAAAAGCAGAGCCATGCTCGCGACTAGTAAAGCTTCCGAATCTAAAATTATATATAAAAGTAATACTAATAACTTAAACAGATATCGCTGCCATATCACATCACATTTTAGTAAGAAAATCAATAAAATGAGAAAACATTTTATGAAAATTAGAGTAGCCGATCTGCCGTGACCAGGATTCGAACCTGGGTTACCACGGCCACAACGTGGGGTCCTAACCACTAGACGATCACGGCTAAGAGACCAGCTGCCGACTTAGCTTTCCAATTATCTCTATCTAGAATACTGGCGGTAGAATACGAATATTTCCGAGCGTGAACAAATCAATTTCTCGGAGAACACGCAAAATCATTTCTTCAACGAAGCTGTAAAAACATCTTGAAAATAGTTCTTGAAAAACTCAGTGAATATCGCGTTCTGGACAAGTCAGAGCTCAAGTTTGAATCACGTAGAGAATATTTTCGTATGCATTTGCTACGATCTTGTTACAAGAATCTTGCCGTCTCTGATGAATTTTGGGAAACTATGAAAAGTGAATGGCGTTGTAATTGATGGAAACGTAATGTAGATATAAATATTATTTTCAAATGTTGGCACAATGCCAGCAGTTTCGGGGAAGGACGTAAGTCGATTGCATTGACCCCACTCCTTAACTGCTACTTATTTTATCGACCCTGAAAGTAGGAATAAAGAAAGTCGACCTCGGCAGAATTTGAACGCACTACGCGGAAGACCTGCGATATGCCGCTTAGCCGTTTGCTGCAATTGCGAACAATTCTGCTAGCTTGCAACGACAAACACTAGAAAAATTTGAAATATAGAATTGTATATAAAAGTAATACAGAAAACAGGAAGAGATATAGCTGCGATATCGCATTGCAGTATATCAAGAGCATCAATAAAATACGAAACAAAAAGAAAAATGTAAGAGATACAATAGTTAACCGCTCTGCCGTGACCAAGATTCGAAACTGGGTTACCACGGCCAGAACGTAGCGCATATCACATGGCACTTTATTGAGAAAATAAATAAAATGAGAAAAATATGTATGAAAATAAACTAGCTGATACTGCCGTGACCAGGATTCGAACCTGGGTTACCACGGCCACAACGTGGGGTCCTAACCACTAGACGATTACGGCTGAGAGACCAGCTGCTTCCTCAGCGTTCCAATAATCTCAATCTAGAATAATGGCGGTAGAATACGATTATTTCCCAGCCTGAACAAATCAATTTCTCGGACAAAACACAAAATCATGTTTTCAAAGAAGCTGTTCTCTTGCTCACACTATAAAAACATCCTGAAAATAGTCCGTAAATGTCATACAAATATTTTGCCCGGCGTGCTAACGATTTTGCCAGTTCACCAAGAAAAATATTGGTTTCAAATTATGACACAAACGCAGAAGGGTCAGGGAAAGGACTAACTCGATTACATCGACCCCAGTGATCGACTGATACTTGTTTTTTTTTCGGTCACAAAAACATAAAAGACAAAGTGGTCCTTGGCGGAACTTGTTCACCTAGAAAAATATTAAGCATCTGTTGCACTGTTTTGGCCAAGTATGGTAACGATTGTTCAGACTGCTTCAGAAAGTCCTCTAGAAAGGATGAATCAAAAGTTGATCTTTTGTAATGGTACCACAGAACTGATAAGAGATCCCTCACCGAATGGATTTCAACAGTTATGAATTATAGACGAGGTGGAATCCCAGTTTGGGTTGCTTTTTCCTCTTCAGCCGTTAGTTTGCTTACTGGGCGTGAACAGTCAATTACCGCATTGGAATACCTAACATTGTTAGAGATACGTTTAATTCCCAGCGTGAAGAAACCATTTTCTATAGGAAACGAAAATAAGGTCATTTATCGACAATGCAATATTCCGCCCCACAATGCAAAAAAAAAGCAGAGCCATGCTCGCGACTAGTAAAGCTTCCGAATCTAAAATTATATATAAAAGTAATACTAATAACTTAAACAGATATCGCTGCCATATCACATCACATCTTAGTAAGAAAATCAATAAAATGAGAAAACATTTTATGAAAATTAAAGTAGTCGATCTGCCGTGACCAGGATTCGAACCTGGGTTACCACGGCCACAACGTGGGGTCCTAACCACTAGACGATCACGGCTAAGAGACCAGCTGCCGACTTAGCTTTCCAATTATCTCTATCTAGAATACTGGCGGTAGAATACGAATATTTCCGAGCGTGAACAAATCAATTTCTCGGAGAACACGCAAAATCATTTCTTCAACGAAGCTGTAAAAACATCTTGAAAATAGTTCTTGAAAAACTCAGTGAATATCGCGTTCTGGACAAGTCAGAGCTCAAGTTTGAATCACGTAGAGAATATTTTCGTATGCATTTGCTACGATCTTGTTACAAGAATCTTGCCATCTCTGATGAATTTTGGGAAACTATGAAAAGTGAATGGCGTTGTAATTGATGGAAACGTAATGTAGATATAAATATTATTTTCAAATGTTGGCACAATGCCAGCAGTTTCGGGGAAGGACGTAAGTCGATTGCATTGACCCCACTCCTTAACTGCTACTTATTTTATCGACCCTGAAAGTAGGAATAAAGAAAGTCGACCTCGGCAGAATTTGAACGCACTACGCGGAAGACCTGCGATATGCCGCTTAGCCGTTTGCTGCAATTGCGAACAATTCTGCTAGCTTGCAACGACAAACACTAGAAAAATTTGAAATATAGGATTGTATATAAAAGTAATACAGAAAACAGGAAGAGATATAGCTGCGATATCGCATTGCAGTATATCAAGAGCATCAATAAAATACGAAACAAAAAGAAAAATGTAAGAGATACAATAGTTAACCGCTCTGCCGTGACCAAGATTCGAAACTGGGTTACCACGGTCAGAACGTAGCGCATATCACATGGCACTTTATTGAGAAAATAAATAAAATGAGAAAAATATGTATGAAAATAAACTAGCTGATACTGCCGTGACCAGGATTCGAACCTGGGATACCACGGCCACAACGTGGGGTCCTAACCACTAGACGATCACGGCTGAGAGACCAGCTGCTTCCTCTGTGTTCCAATAATCTCAATCTAGAATAATGGCGGTAGAATACGATTATTTCCCAGCCTGAACAAATCAATTTCTCGGACAAAACACAAAATCATGTTTTCAAAGAAGCTGTTCTCTTGCTCACACTATAAAAACATCCTGAAAATAGTCCGTAAATGTCATACAAATATTTTGCCCGGCGTGCTAACGATTTTGCCAGTTCACCAAGAAAAATATTGGTTTCAAATTATGACACAAACGCAGAAGGGTCAGGGAAAGGACTAACTCGATTACATCGACCCCAGTGATCGACTGATACTTGTTTTTTTTTCGGTCACAAAAACATAAAAGGCAAAGTGGGCCTCGGCGGAACTTGTTCACCTAGAAAAATATTAAGCATCTGTTGCACTGTTTTGGCCAAGTATGGTAACGATTGTTCAGACTGCTTCAGAAAGTCCTCTAGAATGGATGAATCAAAATTTGATCTTTTGTAATGGTACCACAGAACTGATTAGAGATCCCTCACCGAGTGGATTTCAACAGTTATGAATTATAGACGAGGTGGAATCCCAGTTTGGGTTGCTTTTTCCTCTTCAGCCCTTAGTTTGTTTACAGGGCGTGAACAGTCAATTACTGCATTGGAATACCTAACATTATTAGAGATACGTTTAATTCCCAGCGTGAAGGAACAATTTTCTATAGGAAACAAAAACAAGGTAATTTATCGACAAAGCAATATTCCGCCCCACAATGCAAAAGCAGAGGCATGCTCGCGACTAGCAAAACTTCCGAATCTAAAATTATATATAAAAGTAATACAAATAACTTAAACAGATATCGCTGCCATATCACATCGCACTTTATTAAGAAAATCAATAAAATATTTAAGAAAATAGACTAGCTGATACTGCCGGATCAGGACTCGAGCCTGGGTTACCACGGCCACAACGTGGTGGTTCTAACCAGTAGACGATCACGGCTAAGATTCTAGCTAGTGGCGCAGCTTTCGAATTATCTCTATCTAGAATACTGGCCGTAGAATACGATTATTTCCCAGCGTGAATAAATCAATTTCTCGGTCAAAACACAAAATTATTTTTTTCAACGAAGCTGTCCTGTTCATACTGTAAAAACATCTTGAAAATAGTTCGTGAAAAACTCAGTTGATATCGTGTTCTGGAAAAGTCAGAGCTCAATCACGTGGAGAATATTTTAGCATGCATTCGATACGAACTTGTTACAAGAAACTTGCCATCTCTGATGAATTTTGGGAAACTATGAAAAGTAAATGTCGTTGTAATTGATGAAAACGTAATGTAGATATAAATATTATATTCAAATGTTGGCACAATGCCAGCAATTTTGTGGAAGGACATAAGTCGATTGCATTAACCCCACTGCTTAA
The DNA here is from genome assembly GCF_046866305.1 of Octopus bimaculoides. NCBI lineage: Eukaryota > Metazoa > Mollusca > Cephalopoda > Octopoda > Octopodidae > Octopus > Octopus bimaculoides. The sequence goes on along the minus strand of NC_142928.1, from coordinate 186,067,800 downwards.
CTGGTAATTATTTTATTGACCTTCTAAAGTAGGAATAATGAAATTCGACCTCGGCAGAATTTGAATGCAGTACGCGAAAGACCTACGATATGTCGCTTAGCCGTTTCCTGCAATTGCGAACAATTCTGCCAGCTTGCAACGACAAACACTAGAAAACTTTGAAATATAAAATTGTATATAAAAGTAATACAGAAAACAGGAAGAGATACAGCTGCGATATCGCATTGCAGTATATCAAGAACATCAATAAAATACGAAACAAAAAGAAAAATGTACGAAGAACAATAATTAACCTTCTTGCTCTGACCAGGACTCGAACCTGAGTTACCACGGCCACAACGTAGAGCTCTAACCACTAGACGATCGTGGTAACTAGACCACTTGCTGCCCGGTGTCTTAAGTTATGTAAATCTAGAATATTGGTTATAGAATATAATTGCTTCCGAGCGTTGAAAAAGTAGTTTCCTGGACAATAAATATATAGATTTACTTCTGCATCTTCTTAGGTTTTTTTTGGTTTTTTTCGTGGATTTGTAATATTTAATAAGATAATCCTTTCTATGTTAGGCACAAGGCCTGAAATTTTTCTGGGATGGAGCACGTCGATTATATCAATTCCATTGCTCAACTGGTACTTATATTATTGACCCCCAAAAAGAGGAAAAGTAAAATAGTGCTTGGGGAAATTTAAACTCAAAATGGGAAGACAGGCGAAATGCTGCTGATCATTTTGCTGCGCATGCTCACGATTCTTCTAGTTCTCAAGAGTAATATTAAACACCGATTGGAATAAAATTACTTCCGAGCGTCAAGACAGTTTCCTGGAAATAAGAAAATCAAAGTAACGTTTATAGCCACCAAAACATGACTGTTCCTTTGGGATAACTCCCTCTAATTTCAACACCAGGCGCATGCAAAAGCAGAGCGATGCTCGCGAGCAGAAGAACTTCCGAATCTAAAATTATATATAAAAGTAATACAAATAACTTAAATAGATATCGCTGCCATATCACATCGCACTTTATTGAGAAAAATCAATACAATGAGAAAAATATGTATGAAAACAAACTAGCAGACACTGCCGTGACCAGGATTCGAACCTGGGTTACCACGGCCACAACGTGGGGTCCTAACCACTAGACGATCACGGCTAAGAGACCAGCTATTGGTTAAAGTTTTCAGTTATCTATATCTAGAGTATTGGTGAAAGAATACGATTATTTCCCAGCATGAACAATGCAATTTCTCGGACAAAAACACAAAATCATTTTTTCAACCAAGCTGTTCTACTGCTCATACTGTAAAATCATTATGAAAATAGTTCGTGAAAAATTCAGTTAATATCGTGTTCTGAAAAAGTCAGAGCTTAAGTTTGAATCACGTAGAGAATATTTTCGCATGCATTTGCTACGAACTTGTTACAAGAACTTTGCCATCTCTGATGAATTTTGAGAAACTATGAAAAGTGAATGGCGTTGTAATTGGAAACGTAATGTAAATATAAATATTATTTTCAAATGTTGGCACAATGCCAGCAACTTCAGGGAAGGAAGTAAGTCCATCACAGAGTATGGCCGCATAGAGGTCGTAACCGTGCGGTCTGGTGATCTTGTGGCTGTATCATGGTAGGGGTTCACTCCCTTGCTTGCAATATATATCGGATGCAGCTTGCATCAAATAACCAGCTGCAGGATAAGTTCCCATCGGCTTAAAATAACGGTAACGTCGCTTCCTACGGAACAGCCATGTTCAAGTGGCATTAAACATTGCTTTTCTCAGTATAGTTACTGCTTTCATAAGTTATAGAGATTTTCTAATTAGCTTAAAATCAAAGTAATTTTTCAACAAAGCAACACTTCTCCAAACTACAGAAGCAACTGAAAAGTAGATCTTTGAAAATTCCTTGAATATCGTATTTTGGACGTGTCAGAGCTCAGTTTTAATTGCGTGTAGAATATTATGACATGCTCTGGACATGATCTTGTTACAAGAAAATTTACTGTCTCTAATGAATATTGGGAAACTCTGAAACACGAATGAGACAACGGCGATATTTCTTGGTGCAAGAAAATAATAATCCGATAGTTTGCTCACTGGAATGAGTTTTTTTAAGAGTGGAAAGGGATATATTATTCCATATTAAACTAAAGATTTATTTCTGCATGTTCCTGTGAGTGTTTTTTTATGGATTTGTAATACGCAATAAGATAATCCTTTCTATGAAAGACTCAAAGCCTGAAATTTCTCTGGGAGGGAGTAAGTCGATTCTATCAACTCCAGTGCTCAACTGGTACTTATGCCCAAAAGGATGAAAATTAGAATATTCCTCAGCGAAATTTGAACTCAAAATGGGAAGAAGGGCGAAATGTTGCTAAGCACTTTGCCCGCGAGCTAACGATTCTGCCAATTCACCAAGAAGAATATTGGTTTCAAATTTTGGCACAAGGGCAGCAGGTTTGGGGAAGGGGCTAAGTCAGTTGCACCAACCCCAATGATCAACTGCTACTTATTTTTTTTCACCACAAAAACATGAAAGGCAAAGTCGACTTCGGCAGAACTTGTTCACCTAGAAAAATATAAAGCATCCGTTGCACTGTTTTGGCCAAGTATGGTAACGATGAGTCAGACTGGTTTCAGAAATCCTCTGAAGTGGACGAATCAAGATTTGAACATTGTAATGGTACCACAGAACGTTACCTTCACAGAACCGATAAGAGATACCTCTGTGAGTGGATTTCAACAGCTATGAATCGTAGACGAGGTGGAAACACAGTATGGGATGCATTTTCCTCTGCAGGCGTTAGTTTCTTTACTGGGTATGAACAGTCAATTATTGCATTGGAATACCTAAAATTCTTAGAGATACGATTACTTTCCAGCGTGAAGAAACAATTTCCTGGAGAAAACAAAAGCAAAATAATTTCTCAACAAAGCAATATTCCGGCCCACAATGCAAAATTAGAGACGTGCTTGCACTCAGAAAAACATTGAAATCTAAAATTATATATAAAAATAATACAAATAACTTGAACAGATGTCGCTGCGATATTATATTGCAGTATATTAAGAAAATCAATAAAAAGAGAAAAATATTTATAAAAATTGAATTAGCCGATCTGCCGTGACCAGGATTCGAACCTGGGTTACCACGGCCACAACGTGGGGTCCTAACCACTAGACGATCACGGCCGAGAGACCGGTTGTTGGATTAGGTTTTCAATTATCTATATCTAGAATATTGGCGAAAGAATACGATTATTTCCCAGCGTGAACAATGCAATTTCTCGGACAAAAACACAAAATCATTTTTTCAACGAAGCTGTTCTCCTGCTCATACTGTAAAATCATTATGAAAATAGTTCGAGAAAAACTCAGTTAATACCGTGTTCTGGAAAGTCAGAGCTCAAGTTTGAATCGCGTATAGAATATTTCGCATGCATTCGATACGATCTTGTTACAAGAAATTTGCCATCTCTGATGAATATTGGGAAACTGCGAAATGTGAAAGTAGAAAAAAAGAAAGTCGACCTCGGCTGAATTTGAACGCAGTACTCGAAAGACGGACAAAATACCGCTTAGTATTTTGCTCGGGGTGCCAACCATTGTGCCAGCTCGCAAAGACAAACACTCAGAAAACTTTGAAATATAAAATTATATATAAAAGTAATGCAAACAATGTAAAGAGATATCGCTGCGATATCGCATTGCAGAAAATCAAAAAAATTACGAAACAAAAAAAAATGTACAAGAACAATAATAGACGTTCTTGCCGTGACTAGGATTCGAACCTAGGTTACTACAGCAACAACGTTGGGTCCTAATCACTAGACGACCACGGTAACCAGACCAGCGGCAGCGTAACCGTTTAAATTATGTGCATTTATAATATTGGCAATAGGATAAGATTGCTTCCGAGCGTTGAAAAAATAGTTCCCTGGACAAAACTAAATTAGAGTAATATCTTATTCCATATTAATCTATAGAGTTATTTCTGCATGTCCTTGGTGGTTTCTTCGTGGATTTGTAATTTTTAATAGGATAATCTTTTCTATGAGAAGACAGAAGACCTGAATTTTTTCTGGGATGGAGTAAGTCGATTATATCAATGCCGTTTCTCAACTGGTATTTATTTTATTCAGCCCAATAGGATAAAAAGTAAAATAATCCTCGGCGAAATTTGAACTCAAAAAGGGAAGAAGGGCGAAATGTTGCGAAGTACTTTGCCCGGCGTGCTAACGATTCTGCCAGCTCACCAAGAAAAATATTGGTTTCAAATTTTGGCACAAGGGCAGCAGGTTTGGGGAAGGGGCTAAGCCGATGACATCGACCACAGTGATCAACTGATACTTATTTTTTCCGAACCCAGAAATATAAAAGGCAAAGTCGACTTCGGTGGAACTTGTTCACCTAGAAAAATATTAAACACCGGTTGCACTGTTTCGGCCAAGTATGGTAACGATGGTTCAGTCCTCGGCGAAATTTGAACTCAAAATGGGAAGGCAGGCGAAATGCCGGTCATCGTTTTGCCCAGCGTACTAAATATATTAGGCACCGGTTGCACGTTTTTGGCCAAGTATGGTATCAATGATTCAGACTGGTTTCAGAAAGTCCTCTGGAGTGGACGAATCAAGATTTTTGAGCTTTGTAATGGCATCACAGTACGGTGCCTTCACAGAACCGATAAGAGATTCCTCTCTGAGTTGATTTCAACAGCTATGAATCATAGACGAGATGGAATCCCCAGTATAGGATGCATTTTACTCTGCTGCTGTTAGTTTGTTTACAGGGCGTGAACAGTCAATTACTGCATTGGAATACCTAAAATTCTTAGAGATACGATTACTTCCCAGCGTGAAGAAACCATTTCCTGGAGAAAACAAAAACTAAGTAATTTCTCAACAATATAAAATAAATACAAATTACTTAAATAGATATCGCTGCGATATCATAATGCAGTATATAAAGATAATCAATAAAAAGAAAAAAAGAAGGATATGAAATATAAATTAACCGATCTGCCGTAACCAGGATTCGAACTTAGATTACCACAGCCACAGCGTGAGTTCCTGACCACTGGACGGTCATGGACGTGAGACCAGCTGCTGGTGCTCATTCTCAAGTTTGTATATCTAGAATATTTGCGCTAGAATAATATTACTACTAAAGTAGTTGTATGCTGTCATCTAAACGTGACAGTCCCAAGAAGGGAATCATACTACTGCTATTTAGCCCTAGGAAGCTGCACCGCTTCCAGTCGGCCTTGACACATTTCCTGTGTCCTTATGTTTACAAGGTGGGGACAAGCATCTCCACCCAGCCAAGCCTGCATCCAGGGACATGTTTCTGAGTTTTTGCTCGTCATCAGCCTGGAGTAGTTTGACTTGCTGGCTGAAGATGCCTGTCTAGCTCTCGTGTCTTTCTGTGTAATCAGCGAATGTGTTTCACTAGAATTATTATATGCTTACGAGAGCTTGACAGATATCTTCAGCCAGCAAGTCAAACTACTCCAGGCTGATGACGAGCAAAAACTCAGAAACATGTCCCTGGATGCAGGCTTGGCTGGGTGGAGGTGCTTGTCTCCCCCTCATAAGCATAAGGATACAGGAAATGTGTCAAGGCTGACAGGAAGCGGTGCAGCTTCCTAGGGCTAAATAGCAGTAGTATGATTCCTTTATTGGGACTGTCACGTTAAGTTGATGGCATACAACTACTTTATCGTACCACTACTGTTTAAGTCTCTTTCAGAGATTTAGAAATGTATCATTTCTAATATTACTACTCATCATGAAGAAAGCAATTTTTCCGACCAAACACGAACAAAGTAATTCTTGGAACACACCATTTCTCCAGTCCCCATTGAAAGAGCAAATAAAAAGTAGTTCGTGAAAGCTCCTTGACAAATCAGAGCTCAGTTCTGAATCCCTTATAGAATATTTTCGCATGCATTGGGTACGATCTTGTTACAAGAAATTTGTCATCATTGATGAATTTTGGGAAACTGTGAAATGTGAATGGCGTCGGAATTGATGGAAGCATAATGTAGATATAAATATTGTTCGGCTGGTACTTATTTTATCGACCCCGAAAGGATGATAACCAAAGTCGACCTCGGCGGAATTTGAATGTAGATATAAATAGTTATAAGCGTTTCATCTCTTAAGGTGAAGTTAATGACCCAAATAATCACATCAACACTAACTCATCGCTGGCTTTCAAATATTTTATTGAGATAAAATATCGTAAAATTTCTATTTCAGCTGTTATCTCTCTGTATATCTATCTATCTATCTCTCACCTTCTCTTTCTCTTTCTCTCTCTTTCTTTCTCTTTCTCCCCGTCTTTCTCTCTCTCTCTCTCTCTCTCTCTCTCTTTCCCTTTCTCTCTCTCTCTCTCTCTTTCTTTCCCTTTCTCTCTCTTTCTCTCTCTTTCTCATCTCTCACTTTCCCACCCCTTCTCGCTCTCTCTCTCTTTCTATTTGTTTCTCTCTTTTTCTTTCATACTTGGTCATTTTCTTTCTCTCTCTTCTTCTCTTCCTCATTCACTGTCACTTTCTCCCTCTCCATCTCTACTTCTCTTTTTCATTCTCTCTTTTCTCCATTTTTTCACTCTCCCTCTCCTTCTCTCTCTCTCTCTCTCTCTCTCTCTCTCTCACTTTCTCTTCCTCTTTCTCTCTGTCTCTCCCTCTTGGTGTTTTTCTCTCTCTTTCTTCTTCTCTGTATTTCTCCCTGTCTCTCCCGGTCTCTCTTCCTCTTTCTCTCTTTCGCTTTCCCTCGTTCTTTCCCCTCTCTCTTCGTCACTCTCTCCCCTCTCTCCCTTTCTCCCTTTCTCTCGCTTTCTTTCTCTCTCTTTCTTTCTCCTTCCGTTTCTCCCTCACTTCCTCTCTCTCTCTTCCTCTCTCTCTCTCTCTCTCTCCCTCTCTCTCTCTCTTTCTCTCTCCAGTCTCTCTCTCTCTTTCTCTCATTTTCACCAACTTTTCTCAGAAAACTTTCATGAGTGATTATTGTCTCTGCAAAGAAGACATTATCACAGTGATGACTATAATTGATAGCTCTTTGTTACAAACTGTTTTGCCTTGGTTTCAGAAGATCGGGGCAGCCATTTTGAACAGCAGCGTCGATATCTCTTGGGTGAGAGGTGGATGGCACTTCTTTCCCTCTGATATTAGTCAATCTAAAAACCTTAGAAGTTCAGTGAAGATGAGAGATTCATTAAGATTTGAAAAATCTATTAATCTATTTATGTTAAAAAGACGTAGTCAGAAGAAACTGAACATTGAATAAAGCTATGAAGATTAATGTTACTAGAAGGCAGATCCATTGATCAACGTTGATTAATAATCATAGCTACCATGTAACAGACAAGATATATTGATCTCTAGTTATCTTTAGAGTCTTTCTACCTATTGAACTGGTCTGTTATATATTCCGTATAATTTATTAGGTTCAAAGTGTCAGTTAGCGGAAATTTAAATTTGAAGTTCCTCTCTCTGGCTGTTATTGTGGTTTTTTAGCAGGATTCTAAAAGAAAAACATCTGAGGGGAATAGTTTTATAGAAGAGGGTGGCTGGAGATTTATATTACAAGAAGCTTGTCGCTTGAAGATTTCTTTTGAGCTAGCGGATTACATTGGTTTCAAAGCTTTTCGTCCAGTATGCTAACCAGCAAATCATTCTGCCAGCTCTCTGCCTAAAGTTAGTGGATATTAAATCTTTCTAATTTTGACGCAATGTCAGCAATTTTAGAAACAGGATTAGTCAATAATTTTGACTGGTGTTTTATTTTGTTGACCCTGAAAGGATAAAAAAACAAAACTGACTTTGACAGTATTTGAACTCAAAACGTTAAGGCGGATGCAACGTCGCTAAACATTTCGTCGGGCGTGCTAACGATTCTTTTCTACTCTACGCACAAAGCCTGGAATTTATGTGTTTGTGTGTCTGTGTTTGTCCCCCCACCACCATCGCTTGGCAAACGATGTTGGTGTGTTTACGTCTCCGTAACTTAGCAGTTAGGCAAAAGAGACTGATAGAATAAGTACTAAACTTACAAAGGATACGTCCTGGGGTCGACTAAAGGTGGTACTCCAGCATGGCTGCGGTCAAATGCCTGAAACAAGTAAAAGAATAAAAATGCGCGCGCGCGTGTGTGCATGTGTGCGTGTGATGCGTGTGTGTGTGTGTGTGTGTGTATAAGGTTGAAAAGCAACACACGAGTGGATAAGTATAAGGAAGGTAGAAAACGCTAAAATAATTTTATCATGAAGAACATTTTGGTACCGGTTTCAGTCTTTGCGACTTTTTCAACTTATGGCGTAGTGGTTGAGAGCGCGGACTACTAACCTCAAGAGAAAAAAAAAAAAAAAAATAATAATAATAATAATAATAATAATAATAATAATAATAATAATAATAATAATAATAATAAGTGGACACTAGTTTGATAGTTGAGCTATGATTGGCTGTATGCAAATGAGTTCATAAGTGGGGTCCGGAACTCTTGTGGGAAAAAGTTTCGCGTCCGGGACTTTTGTAGAAGGCATTTGCCGAAGGTACCATGCAGTGAGATTGAAAACCGAAATTACGTGGTCGCAAAGCCATTAGTGTGTTTACATACAGTGAACAATCAATTACTGCATTGGTATACCTAAAATTGTTAGAGATACGATTACTTCCCAGCGTGAAGAAACAATTTCCTGGAGAAATCAAAAACAAAATAATTTTTCATGGCTGCGTGGTAAGTAGCTTGCTTACCAACCACATGGTTCCGGGTTCAGTCCCACTGCGTGGCACCTTGGGCAAGTGTCTTCTACTATAGCCTCGGGCCAACCAAAGCCTTGTGAGTGGATTTGGTACACGGAAACTGAAAGAAGCCTGTCATATATATATATATATATATATATATATATATATATATATATATATATATATATATATATATATGTATGTATGTGTGTTTGTGTGTCTGTGTTTGTCCCCCCACCATCGCTTGACAACCGATGCTGGTGTGTTTACGTCCCCGTAACTTAGCGGTTCGGCAAAAGTGAGACCGATAGAATAAGTACTGGGGTCGATTTTCTCGACTAAAGACGGTGCTCTAGCATAGCCGCAGTCAAATGACTGAAACAAGTAAAAGAGTAAAAGAGTAAAGTAATATTCCTGGCCACACTGCAAAAGCAGAGTGATGCTCGCGACTAGAAAAACTTTGAACGCTAAAATCATATATAAAAGTAATATAAACAACTTGAAGATGTATCGCTGTGATATCACATTGCAGTAAATTAAGAAAATCAATAAAAGAGGGGGAAAAACGTACGGAAAAAAAAAAAAAGAAGCTAAAATGCTGTGACCAGGATTCGAACCTGGGTTACCACGGCCACAACGTGGGGTCCTAACCACTAGACGATCTCAGCTAGCAGATCTGCCGCTGTAGCAGGTTTTAAATTATGTATATCTAGAACAAACAAACTAATTAACTTTTGTTAGGTTAGTTAATTGTCTTGTTTCTTCTAGATATACATAATATAAAAGCTGATTTACTAACTGGCGTGTTAGCCGTGATCGTCTAGTGGTTAGGACCCCACGTTGTGGCCGTGGTAACCCAGGTTCGAATCCTGGTCACGGCACGTCAGTTTTCTTTTTTTTTTTTTTTTCTTTTGTAATCTACAATGTGATATCGCAGCGATATCGGTTCTTTGTTTCTTTTATTGACTCCAGTTTCCTAGTTTCTCTGAAGAATTGTTTTGTTTGGGTTTGGAGAAGATTTTTTTCTTTCTTTTTTTTTTTCTTCATAAAAGACAAATACGAGGTTTGTCAGACAGTAAGAGGTTGTCTTTTCGTCCCTTGATCAACGCTGATCGAGCAGACCTAAGATGGAGTCGTGATCGTCAGCATTTTGTTTTGATGTATAGTTATCTCTGTAGATATTCTATTGAATTTAGATCCAACACTAAAAGTTAACGACGTTTCGTACACGAATACGTAGACGTAGACAATGCGTTCGAAGAAGGAGTAATGACTCCCGAAATATACAGGGTCCGCCATAAGTAACTATATATTTTCTTTTGCTTGTAACTTTGTTGATACTTATTCAATTTTTCTATTTCATATGTCATTTGAAAGCTGAAATCTTATATTTTTATTTCTTCCCCCCCCCCCCATTTCAGATATACTGTTATATCGATTATGTCCACCCGATTAACAAAAGAGCAAAAGATTGCGGTTTTATCTGGCTATGCTACAGAAGCTGCTTTTGCCGTTATTACAACAGCAGGATGGAGCACAGGGTCTGTACTTTCAGCAGGGCGGGGCACCGGTCCATTATGCTACGCTTGTGCGACACTCGCTGGACGCCAACCTGCCCTGTCGATGGATTGGCAGGCGAGGACCGCTTGAGTGGCCGTCTCGTTCGCCGGATTTGACTCCCACCCAACTTTTTCTTGTGGGGCGTTCTCAAAGAGAAAGTCTACTCAACAAAGCCCCGCAACATTGCTGAACTTAAAGAACAAATTCAAGCTGCCATTGCTCAAGTGCTGTTGGAGCTGTGTACCAAAGTATGCTGCTCAGTCCCTGAAGGATTAGCCAAGTGCATTGAGCTCCACAGAGAGCATACGAAGCTTTAATAAACATCATGTTGAAATAAAAATATATAGTTACTTCTGGCGGACCCTGTATATATAACGCTAATTATTTTTCTATCTTCGGTCGGTCGCATTTTTTACGTAGACATATTTGTATACGAAACGTCTTAAATTTTAGTGTTGACTCTAAATTCTATAGAATATCTGCGGAAATGACTTAAAAGTAATTGAATCGCACTGCTAACACAGAAAGATAAAACGCAGTATGGACTTTCTTTTATTCTTTTATATGTTTCAACCTTAAGACTGTGGCCATGCTGGGGCATCATCAGTGAAAAGTTTTTTTACAGCACCTAGGTTTCCCACGCGGTCACCCATCTAAGTACTAACTAGGTTCGAGGTTGATCGGACGAGAACCGGTGCTTTCAACTTGATATGGTTGTATACACCTTTAATATATTGGGTCAACCTATAAATAACGCAGTCTTTTTATACGTCTCTTACTTTTCAAAATTAAGAAAAGCAAAGTTCTTTTTAATCTAAAATATACTATCCTTCATTTTTCTACAATGTTCTTCCATCTATCTGGTAGATTTGCAAAGCCCCTCTTCCAAAATTCACTTATCTCTGACGAAAAATACTCCTCCAGTACTGTTCTGACCTCGTCTATGTAATCCATATTTTTTCCGTCTAAATAATTTTGAAGATTGCAGAATATAAATGATAACCAGATGGAGCAATGTCCGGCGAATGTGCTGGGTGGAGCATCGTTTCCCATTCAAACTACTCTAACCTTTGGAATGTCATCCTCGCTGTATGTGGCCAAGCATTATCCTGATGGAAGAACACTTTTCGTCTTCAAACCAAAGACGGTCGCTTTCCTTCTAGAGCTGACTTGAATGACTGATTGAATGACCAAATCCAAGCTTTTCAGCTAGTTCCTCAACAGGATTTTCTTCCACCAGGGTTTGCAGGACGTCTTCCTCGAGCTCTACAGATCTTCCAAGACGACGCTCGTCTTCTAGGCTGTAATTTCCGGCTCAGAACTTCTGGAACCACCGTTGACACTGGCTTACGCTTATTGTCTGATCCCCATATACTGCTTTAATATTCCTTGCACTTTCCGTTGCGTTGTTGCCTTCATTGAACTCATAAAACAAAATATGCCGAATATGCTCCTTTGTCACTTCAATTAAAACTTTTTTTCGAAGCTATTATTGAAGTGTTTTTATATTTAATATTTCATCTTTCACATTCTTTTTCATTAATATCGGAATGAGTTATCCGATACGGACTCAATGCAGGATTCTGTAACAACATATTTCTTCTTCTGTTACGACTTTTCTGATGTTTCCTTCATTTTATATGTATTTAGATAATTTTGTATGTCACAGAGGAGAGAAAAAACAGCTGATATTTTAAAACAGCCTCAAAAAAGAAAAAAAATAGAATCTATTATATAAATCGGTTATTTGGAAAGTTCAGATTCCTTTTCTCTCCATGAATTACCATTGTAACAGAACGGATTGACAAAATAAAGGAAAGCAAATCATTCTCTCTCCCTTTGATTGATAGTTGTTGTTTGGACGTAGCAGAAAATACTTAGCTATAAAGACCAGGTTATAACCATTGTTCTGAATGGTTAATTTTTAGGCGCAAATTATCCCCTAAATAATTCTGCCAAATTACACGGTCAACTAATCAGGTGCGCTAAAAGGGATCACGTGTTCTCTTGGCGGAAAAACTTTCATCTCTCCTGGGAGCCCACTATTCTCTATAAGAAATGCAGTTCTTGACTGTTCTACGTCTTTGGCACACGCCACTGACCACATGCAACTCGTCTCTGATACCTGCCAGTCTCAGCTTTCATCTCCACTAGACGCCTGCCTACATCGTTGCTGTATGAACACCACACGACCAACAGACCAACAGCTGCCTCTACACACCACCAAACTGTACGTCAGCTTTGTCTACAATATCAACAGTCCAGCCTAACCACGAAATCTCTCACACAGCTTTGTTGTAACCTGTTATGTTATTTTATTTCATGTATGGCAATCATCGTATTTTACAACAGAGAATAAATCGTCACTTACCAGTTCATTTTCATCTCAAGTCATATGTATTTCATTCCAACACTTCCTCATTCACTCACCACTTCGTTATAGTGGTGACTCCAAGCTAAAACATATGTTGTACCGTATTTTAACGTGTATAAGAAACCCATTTTTGTCAAAAATTAGGTTTAAAAATATGGGAGTTTTTTATACATGGATAGTATTATAATCCCTTACAAAAACCTTTTTTCCAAATTTTAAGCCCCCAAAATTAGGGGGTTCCTCATACACGAGGGTTCTTTATACACGTTAAAATACGGTAATCCAAATTCAGGAACTTAGTGGTAAAACTTTTTATGATAGGAAAATTAAGTTTTATATTTCCAGGGGAAATAATAGGTAAATAGTAAATTACGAGTTATTTCCCTTGAACAGCTTTTTATTTTCATTTTTTATTTTTGATGTTATGATTTATTGTTTGTTATGTATATAATAAATACTTGATCCTTTATAAATAAACACTTGGTAATTGTATCAAAATAAAAAGATATTTTGATTCGTATTATGATATTGATATAGCGATAATAGTATTGCTTTCGAAATGTCCATCACACTTCTTTACTAAACGAAATTAAAAGACGTAAACAGCAATATGTTACGCTATAAAATAGCTTTAATGTTAGCATAAAATATTAATGACTTCAATGTAAAGTTAGAAATAACATTTAAAAAAATTTTTTAAGCTTTGAAACTAGCTGATAAATAACGATAGAAGTAATTGGCTAATTATAATATTCTTCTTATTGCAGAGCAGATGTGAGTTTCTACGTGGATGCGCGAACTGCTAGAAATAGTAGCGAAATCTTCTTTAAACTAAACCACGGGCATATGGCGTAGTGGTTAAGAGCGCGGGCTACTAACCCCAAGGTTCCGAGTTCGATTCACGGCAGCAACCTGATTAATAATAATAATAATAATAATAATATAATAATAATAATAATAATAGTAACATCGATAGGAATGAGAACCCAGGTTCGAAATTTCCCCAAGACACCTGACGAAGGCTGGAGGGTATATCAGCCGAAACGTTGTGTTAACAACAAACAAGATGAGGACGAATATCCGTCAAATGTAGATAATGTAAATAATCTAAACCATATTGTCTAATATTTTTCAAGATGTTTATATCCAAAATAAATGGTAGTCCTTGACACACTTCACCTTAAAAGAAAAAACTAGATGATCGTGAGACAAAAAAAAATATTCGTGAGAATTTATCCCAGTCTGTGTCCATGGGTACGACTAAAGTAAATCTGCCTGTCCAGTATTGACCTTTCTTTGTTCGATAGAGCAGGTTGTGTGTGAAATATTTCTGTCTTTTGTCTTTAGTGAAACAAACAATTTTCATAGCAATTACGAGAAAACAGAAGCGTTTAAACGCTGAACGGAAAGTAGTTTACGCATTCTAGATATGCGTAATTTGACAGCGTCACTGCCGGTTGGCCTTGTAGCCGTGATCGTCTAGTGGTTAGGACCCCACGTTGTGGCCGTGGTAACCCAGGTTCGAATCCTGGTCACGGCAGGCCTTCCAGCTGTTTTGTTTCTTTTCTTTTTAATAGCTGTACATTTGTTTATTAAGCTGCAATGCTCGAGTTATTTATGTCGTGTTTTTTTTTTTTTTCTGAATTAACTTTACACTCCTTAATGTACTATTACTACTACTGAACCTTCACAGGTTCGAATCCCGGTCACGGTAGGCCTTCCTGTTATTTTTTTTGCTTCTTTTTTTTTTAATAGCTGTACGTTTGCTTATAAAACGATACTGTTCAAGTTATTTGTGTCACTTTTTTTCTTTTTCTCTCTAAATTAACTTTACACCCCTTAATGTACTAAAACTACAGAACCTTCATAATTTTCCAGCAATGGATATAAATTTCTATATAACCAAAAGATGCCGAGCCGGCAAATCGCTAGCGCGTCGGACTAACAGCTTATCAGCATTTCCTCCGGTTCTTTACATTTCGAGTCCAAATTACATGGTCGACTTTGTCTTTCATCCTTTCGAGGTCGATAAAATAAAGTACCAGTGAAGTGCTGGGAGCGATGTGATCGACTAACCCCTCCCCCCAAAAAAAATTGCAGCCCTTGTGTCTATATTCGAAATGGTTGAATATACAAACTGACAACTGTGAGAGCGTATAAATGTTTTCATACCGAATTGTTTGTTGGCACTCCGTCGCTTACGACGTCGAGGGTTCCAGTCGATCCGATCACCGGAACAACCTGTTTGTGAAATTAACGTGCAAGTGGCTGAGCACTCCACAGACACGTGTACCCTTAACGTAGTTCTCGGGGATATTCAGCGTGACACAGTGTGACAAGGCTGACCCTTTGAATTACAGACACAACAGAAACAGGAAGTAAGAGTGAGAGAAAGTTGTGGTGGAAGAGTACAGCAGGGTTCGCCACCATCCCCTGACGGAGCCTCGTGGAGTATTTAGGTGTTTTCGCTCAATAAACACCCAAAACGCCCGGTCTGGGAATCGAAACCGCGATCCTATGACCGCGAGTCCGCTGCCCTAACCACTAGGCCATTGCGTCTCCACGATACCGAATATAAAGGGGCAAATTCAGTAACCCTCATATATAGCTGAACAGAAAATATCTGATCAGTGCAGGCGATATCCGACGATTGCCGAATTTGCCTCTCTTCATTTGGAATGAAACTATTTGGAAATAAGTTAGATGTTATACTACTACTACTACTACTACTACTACTACTACTACTACTACTACTACTACTACTACTATCTAATAAATGAGTGCCTGCTTTTTTTCTGATTACTGATCACTTGGATCTATCTATCTATCTATATATATATATATATATATATATATATATATATAGACTCGTACATTGATTTCAAGGCCAATGCCCTTTCTTCTGGACCTTCCGGACTAATGGGAGAAAAGGAGGGGGTTACATTTAAATAGGTACCTGGTTCGAATACTTGTAACAGATTGAATTCGCTAAATATATCAAAGAACCAGTTTATGGTGTTAAGCCAGTTAATGAATTATGTATTATAAAAACAGTATTAGACAGCGCCCCCTAGCAAACAAACTTAATGGGGTTAGGCTATGTATCTTACCATTAAATATTCTGTTTGTGTTGAAGATTTTACACATTAAGCTTGCAGGAATTATGTTACGGTGAGGAATTGTTCGGTTTGTCCGAATAATTTCACTTTCGTTTATCCATAGAAACCACCAACACCCACAACTCCGCCACATCACTCATCCCCCATCAGTACCAGCACCAGCACCACTACCATCATCACGGACGCCTCCACTACCACCAGGTGCATATACACATACCTATACACGCATATAAACACATACATATATATATATATACATATATATATATATATATATATATATATATATATATATATATATATATATATATATATATATATATATATATTATCTTCTAAACGCCTGGTTTTAGAATAGAGGCAGCTGATGAAGGATTAATTCCAAGTGGCTTGTTTGTTTTCCTATATGTGTTCGTTCTGTTGTCTGTAAACAAAGTCCGTTTTGTTTTTATGTCCCCGTTCATTTTTCTAACGTCCTGTACCCGAATATGCATCTATATATACATGTAGATGTAGGTATGTACATATATGTATGTATACATGCATATGCTTATATATCATTTGTATTATATATGTGTCTATATATATATATATATATATATATATATTCCTCTAAAATTCTTATAAACAATTATGATTTCTGATGACCTTTTGACAAAGCAATACATGCTTTCTCCTATCAAATAATGTCTACAAATTCTTTCTGTATATATGCTTATAAACAATTATGATTTCCAATGAACTTATAAACAATTTTGAACACATTTATGTAAACTTTTTAAACACAAAGCCTCTCTTAACATTTTCTTATCATTGTGAAAGATTCCATTTCTTAACATTTTCTTATCATCGTCAAAGACTCTATCACTGCATTTTAATACATCTATGTTTACTGATTTTTAACGCCACAAATACTACACAAAGCCTTACACTTTACTTTTGAAAATCTTTTTCAACAAAAGTGAAACTGGTCAAGTCAATAAACATCTTTAAAAGACCTCTGCATTTTCAAATCCTCTTCCCTGTATATATATGTATGTGTGCATATATATATATATATATATATATATATATATGTGTGTGTGTGTGTGTGTGTGTGTGTGTGTGTGTGTGTGTGTGTGTGTGTGTGTGTGTGTGTGTGTGTTTGTGTGTGTGTTTATACACACATACACGAAGAAATACATATACATATATATATATATATATATATATATATATATATATATATATATATATATATATATATATATATATACATACACACACACATACATATACACATATGTATATATATGTATAACATATACGTATTCATAGTCATGCATACACACATAGACGGACAGTTACATAAACACACATAAATTTGACAGGTATATACACTTATACACATGTATACATATCCGTGTGGAGGCGCAATGGTCCAGTGGTTCGGACAGCGGACTCGCGGACTCGCGGTCGTAGGATCGCGGTTTCGATTCTCAGACCACGCGATGTGAGTTTTTATTGAGCGAAAACACCTAACGCTTCACGAGGCTCCACAATGGGGTGGTGGAGAACCCTGCTGTACTCTTTCTCTCACTCTTTCTCCCTGTTTCTGTTGTACCTGTATTTCAAAGGGCCAGCCTTGTCACACTGTGTTACGCTGAATCTCCCCGAGAACTACGTTACGGGTACACGTGTCTGTGGAGTGCTCAGCCACTTGCATGTTAATTTCACGAGCAGACTGTTCCGTTGATCGGATCAACTGGAACCCTCGCCGTCGTAACCGACGGAGTTCCATGACATATCCGTACATGCTCGCATTATACATATCCATTCATACACACATAGATAAAGAAGTACATACACACATATACATATATCCAAGTATCCACTCATACTCACATTTACATATTCATACATACAGACATACATACACACACGTTCACACACATACACACAAATATGTACATACACGTGTACTTCGATGGACAGTTACATATACACATGCATATTCATATATACGTATCCTTACAATCACGTACACACACACACATCCGCACACATACGCACATACACAGACATACACACACATAGACAGACTGACAGACAACCCTCCCCCATGCAGATACATACACTAGCAAATACAGAAATACATAAAATTTTATGGAATTTAATTAGCATTATTAGCAAGAACTCAATTTTCTTGAAAGCTCATTAACGAAGAAAAGCAAAAATAAATAAATAAATATAACACTAAAATAAGAATTAGAAATATTTATTAAAAATAGGGGCTCCGAGTAATAAATAATTCTTAGCAGTGTTTCACACGTTGTTTCCAGAATTCCTTATATTTATTGTTTTCCGGAGTTTTATGAGTTGGGAAATTGTCATGTTGGATTTATATTGCTATAGGAAGAATTGTTCTAAAAGTCAATTGTAACCCAAATTCATTCTAGTCATTCTCAGATCCAGCACTTTTGGTTAGTGTGTTATTCACTGATGAGAGCTAATAAGCCGGAAACATGTCAACAATTATCACAATGTTGCAAAGATAAGATTCATTACCTAGTACATTCTATTTTTAATCCTTTCTGTCTTTGACTCTCTTCGTCTGTTTGTCTGTCTGTTACCTCTCTTTCTCTCTCTCTCTCTCTCTCTCTCTCTCTCTCTCTCTCTCTCTCTCTCCCTCTCTCTCTTTCTCTCTCTCTCTCTCTCTCTCTCTCTCTCTCTCTCTCTCTCTCTCTCTCTCTCTCTCTCTCTCTCTCTCTCTCTCCTCATTTTCATTTTTTTTTTACAAGTATCGGCGATCATAGATCTTCATGCCAAAGCCCAAAGATCCTTGATTTTTCTTGGGAAAGTACCTGGGGAAAAGATACAATAGTGGTTACCTGTTTCCTTCTGTCTGTATACTTAAGGTTTGCTTGTGCTAGTTCCCTCTGGTCGTCTCCTGTTTTTCTGAGTTTACCCTTAATGCATAGGGTCTTTTTACTTTTTTAGGTTGGGGGACTGTTCATATGACGTTAGGACATGTCAGCACACTAGTCTTTGTGTGATACATGTCTTGGGGCCACCTCTCCTTTGTGACATATGTCTTGGGGTTAGCTCTCTTTTGTGACATATTTTGGGGCCAACCCTCCTCCAGGTCTTGTATGCCTTAACTACATGATTATCTATTGCTATTTGACCCATAACTGGGGCCCTTGACATGTACAGCCTCTCCCGGACCCGAACAGATTTTAGTGGTGATTAAAGGATAATTCATTATTACTCGAAACTTGAACTCTCGAGCTGGGGCCTCATCACCTGATGCTCAGAAGATATCATTTATTTTTGTTATTTCAAATCGGGAGTTATCTCTCCTACATTTCTTGACCAGAATTAATTATTATATTACAGCTATATTCACCCCTTTACAGTTATACAGTTCGGAATGAGGCAATTGGGCGTCGCTGTTTGACCACTGGCGATTTGGCACGGCTGAAAGTACATTCAGCCAGTTTTGGCAACAGTATGTTTTAACGATGGAGGCAAACACACACATGCACACACACACACACAGACGCACGCACACACACACACACACACACACACACACACACACATACACACACACACACACACATACACACACACACACATACACACATACATGCACGCACATATATACACGCACACGCGTGTAGAAGCACACATCAAGTAAAAGAGAGAGAGAGAAATAGAGGAGAGAGAGAGAGAGAGAGAGAGAGAGAGAGAGAGAGAGAGAGACAGAGACAGAGAGAGACAGAGACAGAGAGAGACAAAGACATAGAGAGAGAGGGGGAGATGGGGGGAGAGAGGAAGAGAGGTGCGGCAGAGAGCGAGAGAAGCATTAAAACTTCTGATGTCAAATAAGTTAGCGTCGAATCCGCGACGCCAAATAAGCGGCACCAAACGGCTGTACTAAAACATTTCATACCCACACAGTTAACGAATTAAAACTTAGCTCATTAGAATAAGTATGTTAACTTTGTCACTAGGGATATGCAGTTAATTAATTAAAATTTCTTAGCTCATTATATTATATATGTTAACTTCCTCACTACTGGCGTATGGTTAATTAATTAAAACTGTTTAGCTGATTACATTAAGTGTGTAACGGCTACCATTATACTAGAAGATGCAGGTAGATTGTTGTTTAATGGAAACACATTCTTATCATTATGTTGATGCTGTAGCGAAGGCGGCGAGCTGGCAGAAACGTTAGCACGCCGGGCGAAATACTTAGCTGTATTTCGTCTTTCTTTACGTTCTGAGTTCAAATTCCGCCGAGGTCGACTTTGCCTTTCATCCTTTCGGGGTCGATAAATTAGGTACCAGTTGCGTACTGGGGATCGATCTAATCGACTGGCCTCTTCCCACCAAATTTCAGGCCTTGTGCCTATAGTAAAAAAGGATTATGCTGATACTGTAGTTGTTGCATAACTGCAGGTCAGCTCCAACTGAAAAGACATAATATCAAAGGCGCTTCAAATATGACCATTCCAGACAAAATGCATCCATAACTACATAATCCAACTGGTCCTTTCAAGTTTGAGTGAGGTTTAGCTGCGGTCTCTAGCAGTTCCAGTTTATTTATTGGCTCGTCTTATCATTGTGACGTGGTACAATGTGTATAAACCTTGCATTTAATAACTTTTATTAGAAAAATATAATACCTCCTCTGCACCACGAGTCCACTGCCCTAACCACTAGGCCACTGCGCCTCCACAGCTACTCCTGTACAGACTGAAGAAAAATGATCAACAGCCTTATTCGATTTTTGATCCTTATAGGAGTCTCATCTAGGGCCGGACTAAGACCCATCGAGGCCTTAAGCATTTAAAAGATTTTTGGTGCCCCTATAAAAAAATTATGTAATTCAAAATATGTTGTTGGCACTCCGTCGCTTAGGACGTCTCACACACGCACACACACACACACACACACACACACACATACACACATACATATACATACACACACACACATATACACATATATACATATATCGATTAACGAACAACAAAAGAACAGGAATGACGTAATCTCTCATTAGTTTATAGCTGTTTTTGCATTGAAATCATATAAGATATATATATATTATTTTATTCTTTTATTTGTTTCAGGCGTTTTGACTGCGCCCATGCTGCAGCAGAGCCTTTAGTCGAAGAAATCGACTCCAGGATTTATTCTTTGTAAGCCTAGTACTTATTCTCTCGATCTCTTATGCCGAACCGCTAGCTTACGGGAACGTAAACACACCAACATTGGTTATCAGGCGATGGCGGGGGGTGGTAAACACAGACACACACAAACATATACATACATACATACATACATACATACATATATATATATATATATATATATATATATATATATATATATATATATATATATATATATATATATATATATATATATATATATACGACACACTTCTTTCAGTTTCCATCTGCCAAATCCACTCACAAGGCTTTGGTCGGCCCGAGGCTATATTAGAAGACACTTGCCCAAGGTGCCACACAGAGGGACTGAACCCGGAACTATGTGGTTGGGAAGCAAGCTACTTACCACACAGCCACTTCTTACACACATGTGTGTGTGTGTGTGTGTGTAACAGATGGATTGCGGCTCACTACAGTTGTTTCAGACGTATTTTTTATTGTTTTTATAGTTACATCATAACTGTTTTCAACAGGTGAATACAGGCAAGAAATAAGTTAGAACTTCTCAAGGAAATGGACATAGTGCCAGACTCAACCTACCGAAATTCGGTCGAGAGTGAAAAGTTTAAGTTAGTATCGATTTGTGTCGGTCAAATTCTCTGGCACTATATCGATTTTCTTGAGAAGTTCTAATTGTAAATTCTTACCTGTATTCACCTGATAAAAACACGTCTGAGGCAGCGGTAATGAACCACAATCCATCTCTTGTTATTATTTATTCTTTACCTCAAGGTGGTTAGCTGGCACGCCGGGCGCAATACTTACGTTCTGAGTTAGCACGCCGGGTGCGATGTCTTTACGTTCTGAGCTCAAATTCCGCCGAGGTCGACTTTACTTATTATCTTTTCGGGGTTACGAAATAAGTATTAGGGTCGATGTAATACTCGTAGACTAGTCCCCTCTCCAAAAATTTCAGGCCTTGTGCCTTTAGTAGAAAGGATTATTTATTCTTCACTTAACTCGGAACCTTCAATTCGTTTGTATCTGGAGTCTGTAGGCGGCGGAGTAAAAGGTGCAGTGAGTGTCCCCATGTGTGACTTGACACGTTGTGTATTCAATCAGCGACTCGTGAATGTATGCGTAACTGAAGGAACAAATCCGTGTTTACTTTAGTGAGTATGTATTTGTCGTTATACATCGCTTGTACTCAGTCGCGCTATCACCGACCCTACCTTGGTGCTTTCACTATTTAAATACCTGGTTTTCTCGAATCTTGGAAATTTTATACACACACACACATACAGGTGTAACTAGAGAATGAACTCCCAAGATATTCAGTCTCTTGCTACACGATTCCCACTTTAAACTGTACTGTCGCCATGGTACATTCTGAACTCAGCATTGCACGCTAACAAAACAATCGTTTTTTTTTTTTTTTCTTATAGTACTCCCAAGGCGGTAAGCTTACAGAATCGTTAGAGTGTCAGACGAAATACCGATTGCTAACATATCAATATAACCCATAATTTCTTTGTGGATGACTTGAGGATGTATGCTAAAACTTTTACCAAAAAAAAACTGGAGTTAATAGCAACATTTTCAACTGACACGAATTTGGCTAAAAGAAGCATTCGTATTTGATTGCTGGACGTGGAAAATCAGTGCCTCAAACCCAAAATCTGTGCATCAACCGTCTGTCCCTCTTTCTCTCTCCTGTCCCACACAAAGAATGTTACGCATGG
>NC_142928.1:185767731-185797731 GCF_046866305.1 Octopus bimaculoides | reverse complement strand
ATTAGTTTATAATATTTTTGTTCCACAAAAGATGAACATTAGTTAAATCACCACATCCATAATGTATGAAGAAAGAGTTATAATAAACCAAATGATTCAAATGTTTAGATTATTGCAACTATAAAAAAAATGAAGAAAAATGGTTTTCTCTTTGAGTCAAAGCCATGCCATGCAATAGGAAAAGCAACACAGAACTGAAATATTTATTAGTAATTTATTTGATAGGGGTGGACTGTTATAGAAAAGAGATGCAAAAATTACCTTCTGATAAGACAAAGGCAATTGAGTAAATATAACAGACGAGATCGTTACCATCATTCACTGTCACTTTTCCATGCTTGCATGGGTTAGATGGATATTGTTGAGGCAGATTTTCTACAGCTGGACAACTCTTCCTGTGGCCAACCCTCATCTATTTCCAAGTAAGGTAATATTTCCCCATGGCCAAACATGTTTTCATGGTAGACCAGAAACAAACAACACTGCTAGTATGACAGTGAAACTCATTTACAACCATCACATGATGTGAAGACAAGGTTACACACAAAAACACACCCACAAATTATATGTGTGTATGCATATGTGTGTATGCATATGTGTATGTGTATGTGTGTGTGTATGTATATATATATATATATATATATATATATATATATAATGTACACTCTGTAAAGTAGTTGGCATTGCATTAGGAATGGCATCCAGGTACAGAAACCAAGCAAAACAGCTCTAGTCAAACCGTCCAACCCATGCCAGCATGGAAAATGAATGTTAAATGATGATGATGATATATAAATATCAATGTTTGTTTTTATGTTTTGATAAAAACAATTTTACATTAAAATGAAGAATTTCTCAATACATTTGACGGAGTACAAATTTGTCAAAACTATTCTTGTTAAAGAATAATACTGACAGTGACTTCGAAGTTCTGGCCAGCTAAGCCATCATTAGACATTATATAAACCCGATGGACTTCTTTTAGTTTCCATCTACCAAATCCACTCACAAGGGTTTGGTTAAGCCGAGGCTATAGTAAAAGACACTTGCCCAAAGTGCCACGCACCGGGATTGAACCTAAGAAGACTACATAGCTAGAAAGAAAGCTTCTCAACCACAAAGTCTCAGATGCTGCATGGACTAGACAATATAGATAGCACTGTCAGTCACCATCATCATCATTGCTTTAATGTCCACTTTTCCATGCTTGCATGGGTTGGATGGAATTTGTGGTGGCAGATTTTCTAGTCAGATGCCCTTCCTGTCACCAACCCCCACCTGTTTTCAAGCAAGATAATATTTCCCATGGCCAGACATGTTTCCACAGAAGATTAGAAATAACGGAACACTGCTTGCATGATGGGACACTTGTTTACAATTATCACATAATGTCAAGGCAAGGAATCAGTAACATACATATATGCATGCACACACACACATGTGTGTATATATATATATATATATATATATATATATATATGTGTGTGTGTGTGTGTGTGTATGTGTGTATGTATGCAATGTGTTTCATTGAGTTTCCATCTATCAAATCCGCTCACAAGGCTATAGTACAAAACACTTGCTCAAGGTGCCAGGCAGTGGGACTGAACCCAGAACCATGTGGTTGGGAAGCGAACTTCATACCACACAGTCACGCCTGTGCCTTAAGTGATGCTGAAAATTCAACAAATGCAGATGAAAGAAAGATATGTATTGTGAATCTGAGGAACAACTCAATGTCAGTCAAGCTGGCTTCTTTGTTTTCTGTATGTTTTAATCCTCGTCTTTTCTATCAACTTCGCTTGATACATTACATCATCATCATCATCAAAGTTTAATGTCTGTTGTCCATGCTGGCATGGATTGAACAATTTGAGAGGAGCTGACCTACCAGAGGACTGCAGCAAAATCCAGTGTCGATTTCGGCATGGTCTCTATGGCTGGATGCCCTTCCTAACACCAACCACTTTACAGATTGTACTCGGTGGTTTTTATGTGGCACCAGCACTAGTGAGGCCACCAAATAACTGGCAAGACAAGCCCCCACCCCTCAGATGAGTAGTATTGATAGAGGTGGCTTTATGCAAGGGTGGAGGCACATGGCTTAGTGGTTAGAGGACTCACAATCATAAGATTGTGATTTCGATTCCTGGACCGGACGATGCATTGTGTTCTTGAGCAAAACATTTCATGTTGCTGCAGTGCATTCAGTAGGCAAAAATGAGTAATCCTGCGAGGGACTGGCATCCCGTCCAGGTGGGGAATATATGTGCCATTGAAACCGGGAAACCAGCCCTTATGAGCCTGACATGGCTCAAGAAGGAAACATATGCAAGGTGATGAGAGGCTGAAGTGTGACAGAGGGACAGAAAAAAAGCATATTGCTGAAGGGAGATACATGGTGAAACAAGATGGTGGTGAAGATGTGTCAAGGTTCACCCTTGAGTTTCATGTCAAGACACAATCTACATCAAAGATATTTTATACATCTTACAATTAAAATCATCACCTGATCTCCTCCTCAAGATTCTGTACTAAATTTAACATATTGCATGACCATTGGGCCTCAACTGCTGATAGAGTTGTAGGGGTGCCATTGTGACATGGTGTATCTTGTACAGTTTTAGACTTGGTATTTTCGACCATTCCTCTACAGATCTGACCCTCTAGGATAATGGATTGGCAGAACTATTAGAACACCAGATAAAAAGGCTTACAGTAATTGTTCCAGCTCTCTTTGCATTCTGAATTCTTGGTTGGCAGAATTAACCTGTAACCTGATCTAGCACTGTTGCCAGGTCATTAGGTGATTTTAGCAGGTTTTACTCTGTTGCAAATATTCAAGTGAAGTCTCTGGTGTGAGGATAATTTTGTACTTTATGACCACAGACAGATAGATAGAAACAGCATCATCATCATCGTTTAACGTCCGCTTTCCATGCTAGCATGGGTTGGACAATTTGACTGAGGACTGGTGAACCAGATGGCTACACCAGGGTCCAATCTGATCTGGCAGAGTTTCTACAGCTGGATGCCCTTCCTAACGCCAACCACTCCGAGAGTGTAGTGGCTGCTTTTACGTGCCACCAGCACGAAGGCCAGTCAGGCGGTACTGGCAGCGGCCATGCTCAAAATGGTGTATTTTACGTGCCACCTGCACAGAGAGATAAAGACAGAAAGAGATAGATAGAGAGAGAAAGAGATATAGAAAGCGATAGAGAGGGGGAGGGGAGATAAAAAGGATCAACTCCAGTACAGGACTGGTACTCTATTTATTGACCCCTGAAAGAATGAACAGCCAAGTCGACCATGGCAGTATTTGGACAAAGAAGCTGGAACGAGTAGTGCAAGGCAATAGTCGATCTGATGCAGTAATGATTCAACCAATTCATCACCTAAACGAACGATATAGCCACAACTGCATAATGTTCTGGAACTTCTTATCTTGCTTTGTCTGCTAACACCCCCTCATCTGTGCCCAAGCATTCCGCTTCAAGAAAATCTGGGAATTAGAGGTTTTAAATATTGCATATTCAGGGTGTAGCAGAAAAACTTCCCACTCTCGTTGTTTCAAGATTGCTATCAGCTAATGAAATTAGGCAGGTGATTACGGTGTCTTCATGCAGACAATGCCTTACTGTTATTTTTTCTGTTACCATCAAAGTTTTTGAACTGGTATACACCACGTGTTTGCTGCTGAAGTGTTTGTCAACCAGTTAACTTGTGAGAGTCTTTTTTTTTTTATGCCACACCCTGTAGAAAAACAAGCAGGTGTACTGATATGAGGACAAGGGAACGAGGAGTTAAAATAACTTGTAAGAAAACTGCTAGAGGGGAGGTGTCTGTGTTAATTATAGCAAAAGTAGGCCAATGAAAATACCGGCAAATAGAGTAGCAAACATAAATTTACAAACCTGTCAAACCCATACCAGCATGTTTAAGCAAACAATAATAATGAAAAAAACACATGATGAGGATAATGATGAAAGATGATGATGACGATGACGGATGATGAGGACAATGATGATGATGTGGACGACGATGATGATGATGATGCTAATGATGGTGGTTGTTGTGGTGATGATGATGATAATGTTGCCCACGTAAAAAAACAAGGAGAAACAAATGAGACACGAGAAGGTATTTAAAAATTTAAAAAATAGGTAAAAGCCCAGAGGAGGAGTAGGCGAGTGCCAAAACAAAAGCCATCTAAGGTAGTACTACCTTACAGAAGGTTCCGCACTGCTAGATTTTTGTCGGTGATTTACACTGAATGACCTAAAAGATTTCAGAAAATAAAACAACAAAAAAAAAGAAAAGAAAAACTGTTGATAATGATGTACAAGAACTTCATAGGCTTCAAGGAAAATGGTAGACAAGGTGTATGTGTTTTTGGTATTTCTTAGATTTCAAAGCATTCAAGGGTCATTAAAAGTAGAATTAGTTATTTAAAATACTATACAGCTAATCCAAATCCTGCTGCAGTGTTTTCTGTTCTGTAGCCTAAGTAGCTTACCTTTCTTCCACTTATCGTGTGACTCTAACAGCTGTTGAAACAGTTTGGTTTTTTTCTTTTACTAATCAGAAACAGATATAGGTTTCAAACTTTGACACAAGGCTAGCAAGTTTGGTAGAGGGGGTAAGTCGATTACATTGACCTCCCAGTGTTCTACTGGTACTTAATTCATCGACCCTGAAAGCATGAAAGGCAAAGTCGACCTCAGCAGAATTTGAACTCAGAACGTAAAGATGGACAAAGTACCACCAAGCATTTTGCCCGGCATGCTAACAGTTCTGCCAGCTCACCACTTTCCGTTAACTGGCTTCAAATTTTGGCACAAGGCCTGTAAGTTCGGGGGTGGAGTGGAGTCAACTTCATCGGCCCCCAGTGCTCAACTGTTACTTATTTTATCGACCCTGAAAGGATGAAAGGCAAAAGCTAACCTTGGCAGAATTTGAACTCAGAACGTGAAGAAATGCTGCTAGGCATTTTTACCTAGGATGCTAATGATTCAGCCAGATTGTTGCCCTCATCACAGACAGATATCACTCATATCATCCAGCTGATTAGAATGCTGCAGGAAAGAATTGCAAGACTTAAGTTTACTTTTACAGTGCAGAAACCTGCAGAAATATGAAATAGCTAAAGATTTCCGATTTCTCTGGAGAGGCTCAGAGATCAGGGAGCCTCTCCAGGTTGAGCCACCACTTCTCTGCATTGCTGGGCCTTGAATAGAGATAATACCAGCTGCACCATGCCAGGGATGGTCAGGTGGATAAGCATCACTGGTCCTCATTCAACTCCCCGTCTCTCACTGGATGGTTCCTAGCACCACACTCTGGTACCACACTTCAGTTGATGGGGATAGACCAAATGAAGGGATGGTGTTAACACTGCACCAACAGATGAAAGACTCCAAGTAAGTCTTCCCAAGGAGCCACAGCTCGGACAGAGGAACCTGTCCGGGTGAATGTTCTGGCACTACGGACGTGTGATTAGAATGTCGCAGGAATGAATCACAAGACAGATCCTTCAAGCTGAGCTAACCAGCAGGAGACTTAGGGACAGACAAAGAATGAGACAATTGGATAAGATCTGTAGTCTCAGTTGGTCAGATTTGGGGATGCAGCCAGAAAGTGTAATGACGGTGGTTTCCAATAAGACCCTATGGAGGAGGTGCCTAAGGACTCTACCCCTACAACCCTCCCAGGAACAGTGGCCAGAGAAAATGGATGGATGGATGGATAGCTGATGAAAGTGTTTTTGTACTCCAGCGATATTTTCGATGTATGCTGTTAGTAATAATCTAAGAGAATTCTATCTAATTCTATGGTATGGCATTGTGAACAGCTTATTCAAAGATAACATATGGATGTAGAAGTTCCTTCATGTAATTCTAAACATACACTTATCATCAAAGAATATTCTTTTCTACTCTAGCCACATGGCCTGAAATTTTGGGGGATGGGGGCAGTCAATTTGATTGACCCCAGTACACAACTGGTACTTAATTTATCGACCCTGAAAGGATGAAAGGCAAAGTCAACCTCGGCAGAATTTGAACTCGGAATGTAGAGACAGATGAAATAACGCTAAGCATTTCACCCGGCGTGCTAACGATTCTGCCAGCTCGCTGCCTTGGTCATCAAAGAATATTGGAACAGAAATTTCAATGACTATCATCATCACCACCACCATAATCATCACTGCTATCACCACAATCATCATCATCATCATCATCCCTGGAATCAGTGTCATCACTATTACCATCACCACCAACATCACCATCAACACCACTACCACCACCACAATTATCATCATCATCATCATTTTTATGTTTGTTTTTTCCCATGCTGGCATGGGTTGGATGAGGCTTATTGAGACGGTATTCTCTGGCCAGACACCCTTTCTGCCATTAATGCATTTTTATTGCACTTGCTGCTGCTACAGGTGTGAAACTGTCAAGCTAGGTGACATGAGAAACATAAACATGACATCAACATTTCCCACACAGCTGTCAATACAAAGATATGTGAAAATATACATTATTCTCTCTCTCTCTCTCTCATGCACTCACTCACACACACCTTTCATTTTCATTTGTCCTTCCTTCCTATCTATCCCTTGACTGCAAGGCTGTTGGGGCAATTGTTGAGGACGTCACAACTAGATTTCATGACTTCTCTTAGTCTTTTGCTACCCTTTGTGAGTTGGCAAAAATGAGGCCTGCCCACTCTTTTATGGTAACCTGGGCAATAACCAATCCAGCATGGATTCTGGTCAGGTTGTCATCATCATAAATATATCATGGGCAAGTTAGCTTGGCAGCACCCATTCCTCTCCAAGCTGTTAGCCACAACCATATACCTCTATCTCAGACATGCCTTGGCCCCCAAACATGAGGTCATTGGCCTGGGCAGGTTCCTCTACTCTAATCATAGGTTATATTTTTTTCTTCTTTTAATAAACAGAAACAGATATAGGTTTCAAATTTTGGCACAAGGCTTAGCAAGTTTGATAGAGTGAGTAACTAAGTCAATTACACTGAGCCCAGTACTCAATTGATATTTATTTTATCGACCCTCAAAAGGATGAAAGGCAAAGTCAACCCCAGCAGAATTTGAACTCAGCACGTAAAGACAGACAATATAGC
The DNA here is from genome assembly GCF_046866305.1 of Octopus bimaculoides. Classification (NCBI taxonomy): domain Eukaryota; kingdom Metazoa; phylum Mollusca; class Cephalopoda; order Octopoda; family Octopodidae; genus Octopus; species Octopus bimaculoides. The sequence goes on along the minus strand of NC_142928.1, from coordinate 185,790,580 downwards.
GTTAAACATTCTGCCTATCACTATATTACTGAAGCATTGTTTTACAGCTGAATGCCTTTCCTGTCACTAACCCTGACCCTATTTTTCAAGAAAGGGGATATTTTATTCCACATTTCTTCAAAGGTACAAAGCCAACGGACAATTGAATGATGGAAATGAAATGACAAGATCACCACTTGAAGCTCAGTGGTTCTCAGAAGTGTAAATGTAAATCAGGGATGGGGGTAACCCCTGCCCATGGGCACAATTACACCCACAAGCCCATTTTATTACACCTGCAGGCTGGTATATTTGTATGTACAAAATATAGTAAATTTTTCAATTATAAAATTTATACTATATTTGTATGCCTATGAGCAACATAGGTCGCGTTTCCACTGTCTTAAAACAGTTAGACTCAAATGGCAGTTACCAGACGATTTTCTATCGTCTGGTAACTGCCATTTGAATGGAAATTTTGTTTTCACTATAAAACACATATTGCTAGGTTTGTACCACCCCCTTGAGACCCAACTACACTCTAGCTGAAAAATAAGGAATACTTCATAAGTAATATAAACATCCTAAATTCAGTGGTGGCATTAATGAAGATGTTACACGTAAATTTAATGTGTTAAACTTGTCTTTATTAATGTATCTCGAATTATACATCTCGAATTATACAAGATTTACACAAATGTAAGCATTAGAACTCATGATCCACCCACGGACCTTTATCTTTGGAAAATTTTGTACGCTGCACTAAAAAGTTTCCCCACCCCTGATGTAAATCCACACTGACATATGCACATATACAAGAGTCTGCTTTCAGTTTCTGTCCACCAGATCCATTCACAAGGCCTAAGGCCATAGCAGAAGGGGACCAGCTGTAGGTCCCCTTCTGAAACAACATGGTTGAGAAGCCAACTTGTTAACTATTCGGCCATGCCTCAGTTTAAATCTTTTTACTTTTTATTTTGTACTTGTTTCAGTCATTAGGCTGTGGCCATGCTGGAGCACAACCTTCAAGGATTTTAGTCAAACGGATCAACCCCAGGACTTATTGTTTTTTTACAAAACCTGGTACTTATTCAATTTGTCTCCTTTTACCATACTGCTAAGTCACAGGGATGTTAACATACCTACACCGGTTTTCAAGTGGTGGTGAGTGGAGGGGGGGGGGGGACAGACACAGGAACACACATATATACAACAGGCTTCTTTCAGTTTCTGTCTACCAAATCCAGTTACAAGACATTGGTCAGTTTAAGGCTACAACAGAAGACACTTGCCCAAGGTGCCACACAGTGGGATTGAATCTGGTGGAAGACACTTGCCATAGGGGCCACACAGGGTAGTAGAACCCAAAAAACGGTAACTAAAAAGTGGGTAAGTAGCTTGCTTCTCAATCACATGGTTCCGGGTTCAGTCCCACTGCGTGGCACCTTGGGCAAGTGTCTTCTATTATAGCCTTGGACCAACCAAAGCCTTGTGAGTGGATTTGGTAGACAGAAACTGAAAGAAACCTATTGTGTGTGTGTGTATGTGTCTGTGTTTGTCTCTCCCACCAACATCGCTTGATAACCGATGCTGGTGCATTTACATCCCCGTAACTTAGTGGTCCAGCAAAGGAGACCAATAGAATAAATACTAGGCTTACAAAGAATAAGTCCTGGGGTCGATTTGCTCGACTAAAAGCGGTGCTCCAGCATGGCCACAGTCAAAATGAGTGAAACCAGTAAAAGAATGAAAGAATAAAAGAACCGTAAACCTAAAAGTAGTAACTCAAAGTTGACTAAACATACCATCAAAAAAACAAAAAAAAACCCAACTAGAATATAGTTCTATAACACAACCATATGACAGTTCTATGAAGAATCTATAGTACAGTTCCATAAAACAATCATAGTACAGTTGTAGAATAGACTCTTTCAGATAGCATTAACATTTGACTGTTCTACAAACAAAACACAATACACTACATCCTGTGTCTTACTGTTCCCCTTATATACAACACTTACTATATCTCATGCCTTACTTTTCCACCCAAAATATAACACTATCCCATTATAAATAAGTAAATAAACACACACACACACACACACACACACTCACACACACACACACACATATATATATATATATATATATATATATATATATATATAGGCAATGTTAATTCTCTAAATGAAGTATTAACAGTAACTGCACGATAAAGTGTAGTATATTGCCACTTAAGTGTGGCTGACCCCTAGGGGTGGATGTTACTGTTGCTTTTAGCCCCAGGAGGACATCTCCTCCAGCTGGCTTATCAACACACGACTGTGTCCTGTTTGCCAAGGGAAGTTATCCCTCTCACCACGATCTGCAGCACGAACGGATCCGGATTTCAGGGTTATTTCCCTTCGTCGGCGTTCGATAGCTACTGACCTTGGTGAGAGAGACAAAAACCTGGCAATCTTATATCTACTTTTCCAGTGAAATTCTTCACTGATATCGAAAAGGTGAAAACAAGCAATGTTAATTCTCTAAATGAAGTATTAACAGTAACTGCACGATAAAGTGTAGTATATTGCCACTTAAGTGTGGCTGACCCCTAGGGGTGGATGTTACTGTTGCTTTTAGCCCCAAGAGGACATCTCCTCCAGCTGGCTTATCGACACACGACTGTGTCCTGTTTGCCAAGGGAAGTTATCCCTCTCACCACGATCTGCAGCACGAACGGATCCGGATTTCAGGGTTATTTCCCTTCGTCGGCGTTCGATAGCTACTGACCTTGGTGAGAGAGACAAAAACCTGGCAATCTTATATCTACTTTTCCAGTGAAATTCTTCACTGATATATATATATAGTTAGGTTATATTCTTTTCCACTCTAGACACAAGGCGCAAAATTTGGGGGGAGGGACCCAGTCGATTGGATCGACTCCAGTACACAACTGGTGCTTAATTTATCGACGACGAAAGAATGAAAGGCAAAGTCGACCTTGGTGGAATTTGAACTCAGAACATAAAAACAAATGAAATACTGCTAAGTATTTTGCCTGGTGTGCTAACGTTTCTGCCACCTCGCCATCCTAGTTAGGTTATATTCTGTTAAGAACATGATAGAGTACAGTATAAAGCTCGTCCAGCTTCAGAAGGATATATATATATATATATATATATATATATCCTTTCTCCTACTAACACGGAAAGAAAAGTTTTTGCGATAGCATAAAATTGTAACATTTTTTCATGGAAGGGTACAAACAAATGATATCAGACACACTCGTGTAATGGGAACACTTGTAGATAATCAGTACATGAAGTCAAAACAAGGAAAGATGAACAAACACACACACATGAAGCTTCATTCAATTTCTGACAACCAGATCCACTTTTAAGGCTATGGTTGGCCTTAAGTAGAAGATATGCAATTAAACTGAACTGGAATCTATGTGGTTACGATTTACACATCCATAATAACAAGTTAACTTGCCAGAGCAGCGGTCTCGCTTCCATGCCGGTGGCACGTAAAAAGCACCATTTGAGCGCAATCGTTTCCAGCTTCGCCTTACTGGCACTCATGTTGGTGGCATGTGAACAAAACATTGGACTGACTCCTGTGCAGGTGGCATGTAAAAAACACCATTTGAGCATGGCCGTTGCCAGTACTGCCCAACTGGCCCTCGTGCCGGTGGCACGTAAAAAGCACCCACTACACTCTCGGAGTGGTTGACATTAGGAAGAGCATCCAGCTGTAGAAACTCTGCTAAATCAGATTGGAGTGTGGTGTAACTATCTGGTTCACCAATCCCCAGTCAAATTGTCCAACCCATGCCAGCATGGAAAACGGATGTTAAATGATGATGATGATAATGATGATGATGTACTAAATCTGTAATGTTTGATATTGAGCAAATCACCAGTTGAGTGTAGCCCTTCTGTGTTACTAGACTATAAATCATTGCTCAGATGAGCTTTTCTCACATCAGAGGAAAATAAAATTTTAAAAAAACAAAAAAAAAAACATACATTTGTAATCAAAGCTCAAAAAATTAAGAAAATAACAAAAACAATTTTGAACAAAAAACAAACAACATTCAAAAACATACATTCTCAAATATTTTTAAACTAAAACTCACTCGACTGTTTTATGTTCTTCTGTAACTATTGTATCCCTAGATGAACTTGGTTCTATTGTCATGCTGTGATAGCGAGTTTTCACATTAGATTTCCTCAGCATTTGCTCCCGGAATACCTTTAGACCTTCGTACCACATAGCAAGGATGAAAATGATAAGACAAGCAATGACCATTTCTGAAAAAGACAAAAACAATAAAGATAATTGTCATGTGAACGTAAAACATCAGGAATCAAAAATGAAAATAAATATCATTATCATTAGCCAGCAAGGTAACATCTGTATGGTTCCTCAGCCTGCTAGAAATAACAAAATATCCCCCAAATTACATCCTACCATCTTTAAAAAAAAGAAGTCACATAAGACAGTGTAGTCCTTGAGATACAAAATGATGAAATGGTCATGAGTGGAACATTGTCGATCACAGGTCTACTCTATTAAGAGCCAGCTTTGCTGAAGAGAGACAACCAAGTTGAAACACCAGTGTTTCAAAGTCTCTCTATATTAGTGAATTGATTAGGGTGTCAACACATATCGTATGAAAGAAGTTGTTCTCTATAAACAAAATACAACAGTGTTGGGCCTCATGGAGGAACAGTGTTGGGCCTCATGGAGGCAATGACCAAGACCTTTGAAGCAACATTTGAGTGTTGGGCCTCACGGAGGCAAAATGGCTGAGCTCCTTTCGAGTGTTGAGCCTCATGGAGGCAATGACTGAGACCTTTGGCTTGAGTGTTGGGCCTCACAGAGGCAAATGATTGAGACCTTTGGCATTATGTCGTGCTTGAGAAGAAGACCCATCAAGCCAAGCAAAATCGCAGTCATGCAGATATCGGTGTCACGCGAATGGCACCCATGCCAATGACACATAAAAGCACCCATTACACTCTCGGAGTGGTAGGCATTAGGAAGGGTATCCAGCCATAGAAACCATGCTAAATCAGATTGGAGTCTGGTGCAACCTTCCAGCTTGCCAGCCCTGGTCAAGCTGTCCAACCCATGCCAGCATGGACAATGGATGCTAAATGATGATGATGATGATGATGTACATCATTATTTTGATTCTCATTGTTTGTGTTTGTGTCCATTTTTTCCCATCCTGGCATGGGTTGGATGAGACTTTTTGAGGGAGTATTCTACAGCCAAGGTGCACTTTTGTTTTCATGTCTCTGCAAGTTGAAACGAGTAAGGTGCAAACCTTTTTATTTGTGCAGGAAATAAAAACATCACTTTGACTCAAGCATTATCAATGAGAAGACACTCGGAAACTGGGGTACTTGCATCCTCACATACATGAGGGCTTCTGCACAGTTTCTATTTCATAAATTTTACTCACAAAGCACTAGCCAACCAAGGTGCACATACATACAAAGTGAACTCAGTATCCACAGACCCATATCTGTATATATTCTTTTATTTGTTTTAGTCATTACCTTTAGTCGAACAAATCGATCCCAGGACTTACTCTTTGTAAGCCTAGCACTTACATTATCGGACTCTTTTGCTGAACTGCTAAGCTACAGGGATGTAAACACACCAACATTGATTGTCAAATGATGGTGGGGGGACAGACACAGATACACAAATGCATATTATATATATTAGATATATATATATATATAAACTCAGAACCACTTTGTTGGAAAGCAGGTTTCTTAACCACATATGTCTGCCTGTTACCCATGCCAAAGTCTCTTTCATTGAACACTAAACTCGGCTTGCGAAGATCTGTTGGGGAAAACAAAATCGTGATGGCACCTGTACCAGTGGAGCACTAAGTGCACCGTCCAAGCATGATGGTTGCCAGAGCAGCTGTCTGGCTTCCGTGCCGGTGGCACGTAAATAACACCATTTGAGCGTGATCGTGAAAAGACATTCGAGCAAGATCGTTGCCAGTGCCGCTGGACTGGCTCCTGTGCAGGTGGCACGTAAAATACACCATTTCGAGCATGGCCGTTGCCAGTACCGCCTGACTGGCCTTCGTACCGGTGGCATGTAAAAGCACCCACTACACTCTCGGAGTGGTTGGCGTTAGGAAGGGCATCCAGCTGTAGAAACTCTGCCAAATCACATTGGAGCCTGGTATAGCAACCTGGTTCACCAGTCCTCGGTCAAATCATCCAACCCATGCTAGCATGGAAAGCGGATGTTAAACGATGATGATGATGATGATGATATATTATATATATATATATATATATATATATATATTAGAAAAAATAATAATCAGGTACTCAGATGTCTGGATGGTTGTATATTTACAGATTTTTATTCATGTCACATATTTTATAAATTAGCACTTTCACCTAGTCTTGTAGGTTTATCAAATTTGATAACCCTACAAGACCAGGTGAAAGCGCTAATTTATAAAACATGTGACATGAATAAAAATCTGTAAATATACAACCATCCAGACATCTGAGTACCTGATTATTATTTTTTTCTAATATATAATTCCTGTACATCACTTCCAAACCTTCCAATATATATATATATATATATATATATATATATATATATACACACACACACACACACAACAGGCTTCTTTCAGTTTCCGTTTACCAAATCTACTCACAAGGCCTGAGTAGAAGACAGTCGTCCAAGGAACCATGTGGTTGGGAAGCAAGCTTCTCACCCCACAGCCACTCCTGCACCTATTTTATATATATATATATATATATATATATATATATATATATATATATATATATATAAAAAATACATATATACACATCAATATCATTTCAAAGTCAATTTTAACATACGTCAGATGGAATTAGCCTAGGCAGATTTTCTACAGCTAGATACCCTCCTGGAAGGTATTATATCCTCATGACCAGACATATTTTCAGAGAAGGCTGGAAATAAGGGACTGCTTGTATGATGGAGATATTCATTTTTAACTATACCATGATGTCAAGAGGAGGCATAAACATACACAGATACATATATATATATAATTAATGCCCCCCAAAAACACAATAAAAAACAACACAAGGGTGTGGTACATGCAAAGTATTAGCAGATGCTCAGGGAAGGAAAGAAAAGTAGTTTTATGTTTCGAGCAAAGCTCTTTGTCAGAAACAGGAGATGAAGGAAAGTCCAAGAGAAAAGGAAGATGGAAGAAAAAAAATCACCAACAATCCACATGTGGTTACATATATTTACACCAAGCTCCTTTCAATTTCCATCTGCCAAATCCACCCACAAGGGTTTGGTTGACGTGAGGCTATTTTAGAAGACACTTGCCCAAAGTGCCAAGCAGTGGGACTGAAACCAAAACCATGTGATTAAGAAGCAAACTTCTTAACCACACAACCATCTTGGCACACACACACACACACACACATATGTATGCATGCATCTCTTTCACTGATGTATGTCAGTGAAGAATATAAGTACCATAGTTTCTGGTATACAAGTTGAATTTTTTCAGACCAAAGAGTTAGATCAATTTATACACCAGACGACTTTAGAGGAACCAAAAATTCCATGTAAAATGCAACAGGATTTGGAAAGAAAATGATATTCAAATGTTTACACTACATGTCTATGCAATATACTTAGTTGACTTCTAGGCTAGAAAATACAGTAAAGAAAAAACTGAATGCTTTGTTATAATATGAGAAAAGCAGCAATAAAAATAGTCAGGAAAGTGAGAAAGTCTTGCTTTATTGGAAGGGAGGGGCTAAGCTAAAGTTAATTTGTATTGAATCTATTGAGAAAATTGTGTGAATCAAAAATTGGTGCATATACTTACGCCATACTGAATTTGTATGTAAATCTTTGAATAAAATGTATTCAGAGTATCCAGTGTGAAAAAACATCTGCAAATAGAAATGTAGACAGAAAAGATTAATCATCATCATCATCATCGTTTAACGTCCGCCTTCCATGCTAGCATGGGTTGGACGATTTGACTGAGGACTGGTGAAACCGGATGGCAACACCAGGCTCCAATCTAATTAATGATGAAATAAAAAAAAATTTATGGCCTCACATGCATACATACATGTAAATGAGGACATACATACACACATACATATATACATACATACAGAATGTGGTGAATAAGCTGCCATTTAAATTACCCAAAAAATGAAAATAACACTGACATCTCTGAGGTGGTCAGTATGTTCACTGAAAAAATTAGAGTGCTCAGAGCGAGCCCCGCTGACTTGCATACAAAAACATGGAAACAAGCAAGGCAATAAATTCCATGTTTCTTCCTCTGTCCCCTACTAAACTTCTGTTGCGACTCATCAGACAACTGCAATAATCTGTCCAACGACAACTATAATCACTCATCCAGGGTATTGACAAGATGAATTTAATACTACTCTTTTACTCCTTTGTATCAGGCATTTGACTGTGGCCAGGCTGGAGCACCACCTTTTAGTCAAACAAATCAACCCCAGGATTTATTCTTTGTAAGCCTAGTACTTATTCTATTGGTCTCTTTTGCCAAACGGCTAAGTTATAGGGACGTAAACACACCAACATTAGTTGTCAAGCAATGGAGGGGGATAACATATTGGTCAAACCAAAGTTTTAGTAGAAGACACTTGACCAAGTAAAATCCTTAAATACCCAGACATATTCGCTCATCATCATCATCTGGTTGAGCTTACTGAGTCATTTTTAACTGGGCGAAAAAAAGCGTGTAATATGCCACACAGGCATTAAACAGAAAAATAAAATAGAACAAAGTGGTGACATTTAGTAGAGATGACCCAGAAGTTGTTCCTCTTCAATTACTATTGCAAAACGCATTAGCTTTCTCCAACTGCATACACATTGTTGATTGGCCAAATGTGACAACTTTAACATGAAATAATATTTTATACAAGAGAGTATTGTAGTTCGCTTGAAGCATTGTGTATTGTTTGTAAAGAATAAAAAGTTTTGAATGGTACAACAATGCACTACTGTTGTACCATTCAAAAAATATTTTACATTTTTTATTCTTTTATTTGCTTGTTATTTGACTGTGGCCATACTGGAGCACCACTTTTAGTCGAACAAATTGACCTCAGAACTTATTCTTTGTAAGCCTAGTACTTATTCTATTGGTCTCTTTTGCCGAACCGCTAGGTTACAGGAACGTAAACACACCAACATCAGTTGTCAAGCAATGGTGGGGGGATGGGACAAACACTGACATATACCTATATATTTTTATATATACCTATATATATATATATATATATATATATACCCTTCAACACTCTGAAGAGATCGGCCAAACAACTGGCCGCATCGAAACGTACGTAAGTGACTAAGACATAATATACAAAATGACTCATTACATAACCTAAACCTCCACACTGACTCATTTCACAAGTTCCACATAATAAAACAACGGCTATCTAGTCCAACGAAAATGCTTTTTCTTGTATTTGTTGCTCCATTCTCCAAGTATATATATATATATATATATATATATATATATATATATCTCATCATGATCATCATTTAACGTCCGCTTAAAATGATGATGATGATGATGATAGCATTTCGAAACTACATACACGTCAACAAAAAAGCTAGCTGTGGACCCATAGCTCTATATGTTTACTTGTTACTCCAAAGCACAGGTCCAGTCAGGCAGCACTGGCATCGACCATGCTATATGGTAACAAAATGGTTAGAGATGGATGAAACTGGATGCAGTCTATGAAAAAAAGTGTTGTTCATGTTTATCCTTTTTATGTTACATTACTTAGCAGTTCAACAAAAAGTGTTCAATAAAGTATAGCAGATTGAAGTGAATACTAGAGATAGATATGACCAACTGAAAAATCATTGAAGGTAGTGTCCCTGGCTAGAGTTCACTGATAAAAACCAGCAAAAGAATAAAAGAATATGCAGTGAAGCCTTTCAGGTGGTAGGGGGGGGGGGGCAATATTCTGAAAGTATTATATATCAGGACATTATTACTATAAGAATAAAACTCAAAATAAACCACAGCATAACATAGTTTAACTAGCAACCAACTGGTGGTGGTGGTGGTGGTGGTGGTGGCAAGACAGAGGGAGGAGAAAATGACAGGACATTAACTTATATTATTATGTGAAAATAACTACAATTAGAATATAAAACTAGGTTGAGGACAAACTGCACCTTTCACTAAATAACTGTAATTCTGCAAGCCCTCTAGAGAAAAACAATCATTTATGTTCTGAGTTGTTTACATTAAAATCGTGGAGGCGCAATGGCCCAGTGGTTAGGGCAGCGGACTCGCGATCATAGGGTGATAGACAGATGAGTGATAAAGGAGTGTGTGATAAGGGGACTTGTGGTAGAGAAGTGAGTGATGGGGGCAAGTGTTGGAGGTTGTTAGGGGAATAAAAATTATCAGTCAGTGATGTAGACTTAACAACCTATAAATATATATATATATATATATATATATATATATATATATATATATATATATATATATATATATATATCATCATCATCATTTAACATCCATTTTTCCATGCTCATACAGGTTGAATAGAATCTGTTGGGACAGATCTTTTACAACTGGATGCTCTTCCTGTTGCCAATCCTCAACTGTTTCCAAGCAAGGTAGTATTTCCCCATGGCCAAACACATTTTTCACAGAAGACTGGAAACAAACAATGCCATTTGTATGATGGTGATGCTCATGTTTACAATCATCACAGCATCAAGACAAAGATACTCATATACACAAGCACACACACACACACCAACAACATTATTATCATTTAACATCTGTTTTTTAATGCTGGCATGGGTTGGATGATTCAACAGGAGCTGGCAAATCAGAAGACTCCACAAAGCTTTTGCTATCTGTTTCAACATGGTTTCTTTGGCTGGATGCCCTTCCTAATTCCAACTACTTTATAGGGTGTACTGGGTGCTTTTTATGTGGCACCAGCAGCAGTGAGTTCACCAAGAAACTTGCAAGACAAGACCCCCCCCCCCCACCTCAACTGAACGGGGAAGAGTAGTACTGAGAGACAGAAAAAGGTGTTTTGCAGTAGAGGAAAAACATGGCTACCTCAAGTGGGGAAAGAGAGGAGATGGGCAAGGAAAGGGCGTAAACTCAAATTACAGAGAAGTGTATGTAGTGAAGTGGACCAGGGACTAGAGAGGGTGAACGGGTGGGTAAGTTTGTGAGTTTATAAAAGGAAAGTGGCAGATGGCGGGGAATGTAGAGAGAGAGCTCAGTTAGAAGGAGTGGGTATAAGGAGAATATGTTGTGGGGAATATATAAACGGCATCGGGTTTTATTGACAAACTTTATTCAAGGCATAATGTATCAGATTTAAATAGTAAATCTTATCTAGGTTACAGATTGCCTCAATAGACTAAATATTTAGTAATTTCTGGTGAATTATTCTATGGTCAACTTAGTCTTTTTAGCTCTCAGGATCTATGAAATAACGGCATTATAGAGTAGAAAATGATACAGACCAGGCTCCGAAAGAGCTGAGTGAGGATATATAATACAACAAATATAATTATTTAAACACAATTGGTTCTCCTAGTGGTTGCAGCTATTTTAAGAGAAGCAATCATTTCTTCGTAATATCTGGTGGAATTTGAATGTGAGATTTTGGAATTAAAAGGAAAAAGATGCATAGAATTCACATACCATATTTTCTGACATACAAGTTGAATTTTTCAGATTTAAATTTACAGCCCAAATAGGTAGGCTGACTTATACACCAAGATGATTTTGGAAGAACCAAAGATTCCATGTGAAATACAACAGAATTTGGAAAGACAGTGAAAATGTTTGAATGTTTATGCTATGATACTTCATCAACTTGTTTGCTGGAAAATATGGTATTTATTTATCTCTTAAAGAAAAACTTTTATTACACTAAAAGACAAAACAAAAATGAGGAAGAAAAAATGAACATACACTCATCATGCCATCAGACATATCTGACATATTTGACATACCAGGCATACCTGACATACCAGGCATACCTGACATACCCGGCATGCCACCTGACATGTTCTGGGAATCTGCTGGAGGGGCTGCTGTATGGTGTGAGTGAGAGGAATGGTCATGCATGTTGAAGTCTGAAAAGAAAATGAAAGAGAAACTTTAATTAAAAAAGAAACAATTTTACAAATGTCCTTCAACTTAAAATACCTTTCATTTTTTTATATTATCACTTAGTGGAAAAGAGCAATACATGACCCTTTATACAGGGCTAACAAGACTGATGGGAAGAAGAGAGGAATATACCTTAGCCCCCCCCCCCGCACCAATGTTTCCTTCAGATAGTACACCTCTGTACCTGGCTTTCAGTGACATGGAGAAAGCCTTTGACAGGGTCCCCCGATCCCTTATCTGGTGGTCAATGAGGAAACTAGGGATAGATGAATGGTTAGTGAGAGCTGTGCAAACCATGTACAGGGACGCTGTCAGTAAGGTGAGGGTTGGCAACGAGTACAGTGAAGAATTCCAGGTAGAGGTAGGGGTCCACCAAGGTTCAGTCCTCAGCCCCTTCCTATTTATCATAGTCTTCCAGGAAATAACAGAGGAATTCAAGACAGGATGCTCCTGGGAGCTCCTTATTGGCACTTGTGCTGGTGGCACGTGAAAAAAATATTCGAGTGAGGTCATTGCTATGCCACTGGACTGGCCCCTGTGCAGGTGGCACATAAAATACACCATTTGAGCGTAGCCGTTGCCAGTACCGCCTGACTGGTATTTGTGCCACTGGCACATAAAAACACCCACTACACTCTCAGAGTGGTTGGCGTTAGGAAGGGCATCCAGCTGTAGAAACTCTGCCAGACCAGATTGGAGCCTGGTGCAGCCATCTGGTTCACCAGTCCTCAGTCAAATCGTCCAGCCCATGCTAGCATGGAAAGCAGACGTTAAACGATGATGATGATGATGATGATGATATATATCTTATATATACATGTGTGTGTATGTCTATGTTTGCCCCCCATCCCCATCCACTTGACAACCAGTGTTGGTGTGTTTACATCCCTGTAACATTAATGGTTCAGCAAAAGCGATGATAGAATAAGTGCAAGGTTTAAAAAAAAAAGTCTTGAGATCAATTTGTTCAACTAAAACCCTTCAAGGTGGTGCTCCAGCATAGCCACAGTCAAATGACTAAAACAAGTAAAAGACTTATCTGAATGTTTTCCATTGCATGAAACGCAGGGACATGCCTGCAGATGATGTAATTTAATGTTGGGTGGGACTCTGAAAGGGGTCTCAGGGAGTAGTGTCCTTGCCTTCCTGAGCTAGTTTTCCACCACATTTCTTAAAAATCATGGTAGAGGCCTTAATCTCAGGACCACTCATGTCTAGAAAGTGAGGTTGGGGGTAAGCAAGGGCATGCTGCTCCTCATAGAAAAGCCAGCTCCAAAAAAGCCTCATGATAGCAAAGGAGAATAGGCAGCAGCCAGCCCAAAGGTTGGGATGGGCTACATCTGCCTACCTCAGTTGCTATGGCATTGAAGTAGATCTGGCCACTCCCTTTAACGGAAACAAAACTCGGATTTAAAACACAAGATCATGATAAACGTACATTGTATTAAAATAAGAAAAACCTGCATAGCTATGTGTCATAGTTAAAAAAAAAACTATTAGTGGCTCTTATCTTAGTACAGTGTACATTAAATGATCTCTCTCACTGGATGGAGTACATTTTAACAGAACAGTAAACTATATACATAGAGCTATAGTCATAGATGTGTGGTGAAAAGTTTGCTTTCCAACCGCATGGTTCTGGGTTCAGTTCCACCTTGGGGTTTTCTACTATAGTAGAGCTTTGTGGTGGAGGCACAATGGCCCAGTGGTTAGGGCAGCGGACTCGCGGTCATAGGATCGCGGTTTCGATTCCCAGACCAGGCGTTGTGAGTGTTTATTGAGTGAAAACACCTAAAGCTCCACAAGGCTCCGGCAGGGGATGGTGACGAACCCTGCTGTACTCTTCCACCACAACTTTCTCCCATTCTTACTTCCTGTTTCTGTTGTGCCTGTAATTCAAAGGGTCAGCCTTGTCACACTGTGTCATGCTGAATCTCCCCCGAGAACTACGTTAAGGGTACACGTGTCTGTGGAGTGCTCAGCCACTTGCACGTTAATTTCACGAGCAGGCTGTTCTGTTGATCGGATCAACTGGAACCCTCAATGTCGTAAGCGATGGAATGTCAACAAAAAAAAAACAAAAAGAGCTTTGTGAGTGGATTTGGTAGACAGAAACTGAAAGAAGCCTGTTATGTATATGTATGTGTGTGTGTGTGTGTGTGTGTGTTTTGTGTTTATCCCCAATGCTTGACAACTGGTGTTGGTGTGCTTACATCCCTATAACTTAACGGCTGATCTGGATTATAGTAGAAGACACTTGCTCGAGTTGCTGTGTAGTGGGGTTGAACCCAGAGTTACAAAGTGAGGTTCTTAATCACACAGCCATACTTGCACAGAGTTGAACAAATTTAATATTTTCCTTATATTATTTAACAATGCAATTTACCTACCTCCACCCCTCTTAAATAATTACAGTTCACCCCTTCCTGCTTTACTAAGATGTTATTCATCATATGACAGTCACTATTAATATTAATAATTATTAATATTATTATTATTAGTATTATTATTATTAATATTATTATTATTAATATTATTATTATTAATAATTATTAATATTATTATTAATAATACAATGGAGGCATAAAATGAGGGAGGGAAAGTATGTATTGAGAAATGTGCAAATGAACTCGATAGATTACTGGGTGATGTCTTAGAGAAATCACATTATTGTTGGTGATACAGCATTCTATTGTAACAATATGACATGTGTTTGCGACTTAGTGACATTTGATGACGATTCACTCACGAATTGAAATAGGCTCCCACCCTCTGTATCATGAATGGTTATGTGGACCACTCCTAACAAAAGTCAAACCTTCCTTCAACCCCAACACAAAAAGAAAAAAATGTTATTTAGATATACTTTTATTTCAGTTGCTTACACTATTTTACACTTGTTTATACTCTTATACATTCAATGTTCATAAATTTCCTTATTCAAATTATGAAACACATTTGTTTCAGTAATATCAATATGATTAGAAAACATCCTTGTAGACAATATTTTTTGTTTGATTGACACAAGTTTCAAATTACTGGAGTCATAGTGACGTATAACTGGCCATGTGTAAACATCGGAGTGGGTAAAAATACACGTACATGATTAAAGTCTGGCTCTATGCCTAGTTTGCTGTGAATGTGTGAGTGGAATCTTTAGGAATCAACCTATCTATGATAGGAAATAAAGATATAGCATCACAAATGTAAACCTTCTAAATTCATGAACTATACGGGGGGGGGGGGATCTAGAGTTAATCTTCGTTGCTGGAATCTTAACAAAAAAAAAAAAAAAAAATCAAAGATGATTTATTAATACAAAACTAAATAATCATAATACTCTTTACTCTTTTACTTGTTTCAGTCATTTGACTGCGGCCATGCTGGAGCACCGCCTTTAGTCGAGCAAATTGACCCCAGGACTTATTCTTTGTAAGCCTAGTACTTATTCTATTGATCTCTTTTGCTGATCTGCTAAGTTACAGGGACGTAAACACACCAGCATCGGTTGTCAAGTGATGTTGGGGGGACAAACACAGACACACAAACATATACACACACATATATATATATATATGTCATCATCATCATCATCATCGTTTAACGTCCGCTTTCCATGCTAGCATGGGTTGGACGATTTGACTGAGGACTGGTGAAACCGGATGGCAACACCAGGCTCCAGTCTGATTTGGCAGAGTTTCTACAGCTGGATGCCCTTCCTAACGCCAACCACTCAGAGAGTGTAGTGGGTGCTTTTACGTGTCACCCGCACGAAAACGGCCACGCTCGAAATGGTGTCTTTTATGTGCCACCCGCACAAGCCAGTCCAGGGGCACTGGCAACGATCTCGCTCGAAAATCCTACAGGAGCCAGTCAGGCGGTACTGGCAACGGCCACGCTCAAAATGGTGCATCTCATGTGCCACCCGCACAAGAACCAGTCCAGGGGCACTGGCAATGATCTTACTTGGCTTGCCGGGTCTTCTCACGCACAGCCCATTTCCAAAGGTCTCGGTCCGTAGTCATCGCCTCGGTGAGGCCCAATGTACGAAGGTCTTGCCTCACCACCTCAGCCCAGGTCTTCCTGGGCCTACCTCTTCCACGGGTTCCCTCAACTGTTAGGGTGTGGCACTTTTTCACGCAGCTATCCTCATCCATTCTCACCACATGTCCATACCAGCGCAATCGTCTCTCTTGCACGCCACAACTGATGCTTCTAATGTTCAGCTTTTCTCTCAAGATACTTACACTCTGACGGGTATTCACATTGACATTACACATCCAACGGAGCATACTGGCTTCATTCCTTGCGAGCTTACGTATGTCCTCAGCAGTTACAGCCCATGTTTCACTGCCATGTAGCATGGTTGTTCGTACGCATGCGTCATACAGTCTGCCTTTTACTCTGAGTGAGAGTCCCTTTGTCGCCAGCAGGGGTAAGAGCTCTCTAAACTTTGCCCAGGCTATTCTTATTCTAGCAGCTACACTTTCAGCGCACCCACCCCCACTACTAACTTGGTCGCCCAGATAGCGGAAGCTATCGACTACCTCTAGTTTTTCACCCTGGAATGAGATAGAAGTTGTTTCTTGTTTGTTTGCAGTCTTTATTGCACCTGAACATCTGCCACAAACAAAAACTAACTTGCTAGTTAACCTGCCTTTGATGTTGCTGCACCTCTTATGTGTCCATAGCTTGCACCGGGTACATCTTATAGAGTTACTACCTACTCCTTTTCTACATACTGAGCAGGGCCATCTACCTGAAGGGGTTTGTGTTTTATCTACCTTCCTACTTATTAGGATTTTGGTTTTAGCTAGGTTGACTCTAAGGCCCTTCAATTCTAGACCTTGCTTCCACACCTGAAACTTCTCCTCTAGTTCTGATAGTGACTCCGCAATTAGGGCAAGGTCATCAGCATAGAGGAGCTCCCAGGGGCAACCTGTCTTGAACTCCTCTGTGATTGCCTGGAGGACTATGGTAAATAATAGGGGGCTGAGGACGGAACCTTGGTGGACCCCTACCTCTACCTGGAATTCATTGCTGTACTCATTTCCAACCCTCACCTTACTGGCAGCATCTCTGTACATGGCTCGCACAGCTCTCACTAGCCATTCTTCTATCCCAAGTTTCCTCATTGACCACCAGATAAGGGATCGGGGGACCCTGTCAAAGGCTTTCTCCATGTCAACGAAAGCCAGGTACAGAGGTTTATCCTTGGCTAGGTATTTCTCTTGCAACTGTCTCACTAGAAATAAGGCATCAGTAGTGCTTTTACCTGGCACGAACCCAAACTGCATCTCATCTAAATTGATTCGCTCCCTAATTAGTTGGGCTATGACCCTCTCTGTAACTTTCATAACCTGATCTAACAGCTTGATGCCTCTGTAATTATTTGTATCTAAAGCGTCCCCTTTGTATATATATATATGTATATATATATATATATATATATATATATATATACATACATATATATATATATACATACATATATACGACAGGCTTCTTTCAGTTTCCGTCTACCAAATCCACTCACAAGGCTTTGGTCAGCCCGAGGCTATAGCAGAAGACACTTGCCCAAGGTGCCACGCAGTGGGACTGAACCATTGATCATGTGGGGTTGGTAAGCAAGCTACTTACCACACAGCCACATATCCACTAAATAATCATATTTTTTCACATTTTGTTTTGTCGCTAAAATCCTTCCTGATCACCTCTTTCATAATCTCGAAAAACAACATGACCATTGATCCAACTGTTTGACCGTGAAAAGGGAAGAGGCAGAAACACGGACATAACACCTATTATAGTAAGATGATTTTGACACTGGCTAATTACAGATAATACAACAGAGACACATCATCATCATTGTTTTACAGCTGATTGTGAGCATCTGTCTTGTGAGTGCTTGGTGACCTCATGAGTGTTGGTGCCCCCCTCCCCAAAAAAAGGCACCTGGTACACTGTAACATGGTTGGTGTTAGGAAGGGTATTGAGCTATAGCACAGGTCGGTGAAACAGGGTAAATTACCCCAAGTGGAGTAAAAATGAAATTCTTGGGGGTAATGAGGACTCATTAGACACAAGTAAATTTATACAAAAACCGTCTTCCTCGTTATCTATGATTTTCTTGTTTTTGAATCAAGGGAGTAATGTTGGCATAAATATAGTTTGGGGTAATTGGTTATAAAAGATAACGAGGAAAATAGTTTTTGTATAAATTTACTTGTGTCTACTACCAGTGGCCTAGCGTGTAAAAATTTAGTCCATGCGGAGCATACTGGCTTCATTCCTTTTAAGCCTTTGCATATCCTCAATCACAGCCCATGTCTCACTGTCATGTAGCATAGTTGTTCGTACACAGGCATTATGCAATTTGCCTTCCAGCTCTCTCACTCATCAGTTCCTGTTGAACCACCCAACCCATACCAGCATGGAAGACAAACGTTAAATGACAATGATGATGATGATGATGATAACGATGATTTCATACTGATAGGGTTTGCACAAATAATTGTAAGCCTACTTTTCCTGAATTCCATGATGCGTACATAAAATGAAACACATGCTAAAAATAAGACCTGTCAAAGGGTGGCTGAGACTCATCCAGCTGGGGAAGGAAATGACGAACGACCCCTATATCTTTACCAAGAAAACACGATGAGAAAGTTAGAATGAAGTGATGCTATGGCTTCATCTTTTCTTTTACTTGTTTCAGCCATTTGACTGCAGCCATGCTGGAGCACCACCTTCAGTCGAACTAATCGACTCCAGGACCTATTCTTTGTAAGCCTAGTACTTATTCTATTGGTCTCTTTTGCTGAACTGCTAAGTTATGGGGACGTAAAGAAACCAACATTGGTTGTCAAGCAACGGTGGGGGGACAAGCACAGACACACACACACACACACAGGCTTCTTTCAGTTTCCTATTTCTTTATTGCCCACAAGGGGCTAAACATAGAGGGGACAAACAAAGACAGACAAAGGGATTAAGTCGATTACATCAACCCCAGTGCATAACTGGTACTCAATTTATCGATCTCAAAAGGATGAAAGGCAAAGTCGACCTTGGCAGAATTTGAACTCAGAATGTAGCGGCAGATGAAATACCGCTAAGCATTTCGCCCACCTTGCTAACGTTTCTACCAGCTCGCCGCCTTCCAGTTTCTTTCAGTTTGTCTACCAAATCCACTCACAAGGCTTTGGTTGGCCCGAAGCTATAGTAGAAGACACTTGCCCAAGCTGCTATGCAGTAGAACTGAACCCGGAACCACGTGGTTGAGAAGCAATCTTCTTACCATACAGCCACACTTGCGCCTATATCTGTAGGGAAAACTTGTGCCTAACCAGGAAGACTTTCATAATAGTGTCATAAATGTGGTATAAAAGTGAGCAAGACATGACATGACAATAATTAAATGAAACAAATTCCTCATTTGAATATTTGCAATGAATCATCATCATCATCATCATCATCGTTTAACGTCCGCTTTCCATGCTAGCATGGGTTGGACGATTTGACTGAGGACTGGTGAAACCGGATGGCAACACCAGGCTCCAGTCTGATTTGGCAGAGTTTCTACAGCTGGATGCCCTTCCTAACGCCAACCACTCAGAGAGTGTAGTGGGTGCTTTTACGTGTCACCCGCACGAAAACGGCCACGCTCGAAATGGTGTCTTTTATGTGCCACCCGCACAAGCCAGTCCAGGGGCACTGGCAACGATCTCGCTCGAAAATCCTACAGGAGCCAGTCAGGCGGTACTGGCAACGGCCACGCTCAAAATGGTGCATCTCATGTGCCACCCGCACAAGAACCAGTCCAGGGGCACTGGCAACGATCTTACTTGGCTTGCCGGGTCTTCTCACGCACAGCCCATTTCCAAAGGTCTCGGTCCGTAGTCATCGCCTCGGTGAGGCCCAATGTACGAAGGTCTTGCCTCACCACCTATATATATTAGGAATAACAATACTGTTCAACCATGAATTACACTGTCAACCATTACTTGTAAAAGTAATATCAACTCATATTATTATAATGCAAGAATACTCTCAAACTATTGTTATTTGATATATAACACTTTAGTGAAAATACAATAGATAAGACAAATAGCACAAATAAGATTGAGTCATCTTCCTTTGTGTGACATGACCAAGCAACCAACAATATTCTTAGTATGGTGTGTGTGTGTGTGTGTGTGTAGCATCACCACTGCCATCATTTAACATCAGTTTTCAATGCTGGCATGGGTTGGACAGCTTGACAGAAGCTGTCTGTTTTGGCTTGGTTTCTGCAGCTAGATGCCCTTCTTAACACCAACCATTTTACAGAGTGCTTCCTCACAGCACCAGCATGGGTGCATTTACATGGTACTGTAGTGGTAGCTAGATAGTTGAATGATCTCCCTTGCAAGAAGGATTATAGAGTAACCTCCCTTTACTAAGTCTCTCTAAGCATCTGTGTCATGAGACATGATTCTTAATTATTCAAGAAGCTTAGCGTTTCTCTTGGAAGTTTCTAGAATGTCTAGCGTTCCATTAATAAAAACAGCTTGCTAACCCTGCTCTTTGCTTCTTAGGCGATTAGACTTAGAGTCATTCATGCCATTGCTATGTCCGTCTATTTCTCTACGCCACATGACTGAAAACCACCACTTAGCTGTTATTTCTACATTTCCTATTTCTGAACTTCCTTGCATAGATTACTTCATTCAACTAGATTCTACATTTTGATTATGTTTCATTGTTGACCTATAACTAAAATATATTTTTATGTAGTAAATATATAGTTCTTAAATTTATTCTTCTTCTGTGTAAGAATTCTTGTAATAATATACAGGCAGCCATATCAATACTTGATACTGAATATATATTCTCACTACAGTACCACCACCTATGTGTCCACAAGATTAGGAATGCTCAGCAGGAGAGGGACGCAGGGTACAAGCCTGTATTCAAAGACAACCATGCTTTTACTTAGCTTAATGTGGGCTTTCAAGCACAGTATACTGCCAGGAGTCTTGGTCCCCTGTCATCCCATCTGTAGATCCTTTCTTACCACTTCATTTTACATCTTCCACATGTTCCTTCTACAATTAGAGATTGGCACCTCTTCATGAAACTGTCTCCATTCATATGCATTACATGGTCATACCATTTCAGTCTTCTCTCTTGCATGCTACATCTGTCACGTCTTATACCCAGTTCTTTCTCTCGAATCTCACTCTGTCATACATGCACACTGACAATACCCATCCAGCGGAGCATACTGGCTTCATTCTTTTTAAGCTTTTGCATATCCTCAGTAATCACAGCCCATGTCTCACTGCCATGTAGCATAGCTGTTCGTACACAGGCATTATATAATTTGCCTTCAACTCTGAGGGGAGGCCCTTCATTACTAAAAGAGGCAGTAGCTCTCTGAACTTTGTCCAGCCTATCATTTTTGTAATTGCTTTGCAATATTCTTGATGTGAAAAATCATATGCTGAAACAGATGTTTTATCTTTACAATATATATATATATATATATATATATATATATATTTAGAAATAATCTATTTCTAAATCTCTGAGAGAGACTTAAGCAGTAGTGGTACGATAAAGTAGTTGTATACTGTCAACTTAACGTGACAGTCCCAATAAGGGAATCATACTAGTGCTATTTAGCCCTAGGAAGCTGGACCGCTTCCTGTCGGCGTTGACACATTTCCTGTATCCTTATGCTTATGAGGGGGAGACAAGCATCCCCACCCAGCCAAGCGTGCATCCAGGGACATGTTTCTGAGTTTTTGCTCGTCATCAGCCTGAAGTAGCATGACTTACTAGCTGAAGATGCCTGTCAAGCTCTCGTAAATATACAATTCTAGTGAAATACATTCACTGATTACAAAATTAGAAATAATCTATTTCTAAATTTTGTAAACATAAGGACACAGGAAATTTGTCAAGGCCGACAGGAAGTGGTCCAGCTTCCTAGGGCTAAATAGCAGTAGTATGACTCCCTTATTGGGACTGTCACATTAAGTTGACAGTATACAACTACTTTATGTGTGTGTGTGTGTGTGTGTGTGTGTGTGTGTGTGTGTGTGTATGTATATATAATATCGAAGGGTAATAGAATATTAGAAATTTCTATTACCAGTGGCCTAGCGTATAAAAATTTAGTCCATAGACTATATATTATTCATATAAATACAGTGTACATTTAAACACATAAGAGGTATCCATCATAGGATTCCCTCACGCTAGAAAGAACAGCTAAGTTTCAAACCACTATTAGGGATAAAATTTCAAAAGGAATGAAAAAATAAAAATAAAAACATTTACCATCTAGCTCCTGAACCAATGGTTTCTGAATTATTTTAGCAAATAAAATAATTTGCTAGGTGAAGTCTTCATCAGCAGGTACACCACAGAAACCATTGGTTCAGGAGCTAGATGGTAAATGTTTTTATTTTTCATTCCTTTTGAAATTTTATCCCTAATAGTGTTTTGGAACTCAGCTATTCATTCTAGTGTGAGGGAATCCTATGATGGATACCTCTTATGTGTTTAAATGTACACTGCATTTACATATATATACGTAAAAGCACCCACTACACTCTCGGAGTGGTTGGAGTTAGGAAGGGCATCCAG
>NC_142928.1:185740231-185762731 GCF_046866305.1 Octopus bimaculoides | reverse complement strand
GTCCTTGTGATGTGTGTGTGTGAGAGAGAGCGCAACCGTATGTATGTGTGAGGGTGTGTACATGTGTGTGCGTCTGTGTGTGTATGTATGTGTGCATCTGTGTGTGTGCGTGGGAGTGTTTTGTGTGAATGTGGGAGTGTGTGTATACGTGAGTGTGTGTGTGTCTCTCTCTGTGTCTGAGTGAGTGTGTTGTTTTAAATACCCATTGTGGTGTGTGTGTGTGTGTGTGTAAGCAACCGTATGTGTGTGTGATGGTTCATATGTATGTGTATGTCTGTATGTGTATGTCTGTATGTGTACGTATGTTTATTTGTGTTGTGTGTTGGTGGGGGTGTTATATGTGTGTACGTGAGTTTGTGTGTGTCTCTAAGTATGTTTGTGTTTGAGTTGTCATTGTGGTGCGTGTGTGTGTGAGGGAGCAACTGTATGTGTGTGCATGAGGGTGTATGTGTGTGTGAGCATGTATGTGTGTGTTGTATTTATTAGGTGTCCTTGTACGTTGGGTTTATCCAGGTGAGGTGTATGTGTGTGCATGTGTGTTCCGTGTATGTTGGTACTGGGTATGCGTTTGTATGTGTGTGTACGTGGGTATGGTTTGTGTAGTTTCCTGGTGTATATGTGTACATGTGTGTGTGTGCGCTGTAATTGTGAGTGATTAGTTTTGTTTGTATTGTTAGTACAGTATATGTGTGTATACGTGTGCGTGTGTTTGTGTGAGTGCGTCTATGTGGCTTGTATTTGTCGGGGAGGTGTGTCATTGTGTGTGCATGCTTCTGTGCATGTGTGCTTGTGGGTGTTTGTTGTGATTGTTGGGATTGTATTGTGTGTGTTTTTCTTTTGAGTGTGTATGTGACATTTTTACTGGGGAACAGGCGTATGGTGTTTGTATGTGTGTGTACATATGTATGCAAATATGCGTGTGTGAATATGATTTGTGGTTGCCGGAGTGGTGTGTAGGTGTGTGCATGTACCTGTTTACATATGTGTGTATGGGTGTTGGTTGTGGTTGCTACAATTGTATTGTAAGTATATATATGCGCATGTGTTCTTTCTTGAAATGTATGTGGGTTTGTGCTCTGGTGTGGAGATACTGTGATTGTGTGTGTGTGTATATATGTGTGTAAGTGTGTTCGTGTCGGAGGTTTGCATTGTATTGATGTGTGTGATTTTGCGTATCTGTGTGTCTTTGTTTTGGGCGTGCACCTGGGGAGGAGGCTTATGTTAGAGTATGTTGAGCTGTGGTCTGTATTTTTGAATAAGATTATTTTCCTTATTTATTCGTGTTTGGTCAGTGGTGTTGTCTGAGCATTGGTATAATGGGAAAACTAGGAATTTGGGAGACTTGTTTTGTGCACACAGATCTAAATGCCCACTGAGTGGTATCTGTCTTGTGGTGGGATCCCTCAATTGTTGGCGGTGGACTGTCATCCTTTCTCTGAGACTAAGGCTCGTTTGCCCTATGTATTCTTTGTGGCATCCTTCACACCTTATGGCATAAAGTAAATTTTTTGATGCGCAGGTGAAGTTATTTTTTATGACAAAAGTGTGTCCCGACTGGAATCTGTATGTTGTTCCTTCCATGAGGTGGATGCAGGTCCTGCAGTTGGAACGACCACATTTTTTGACAGTAGGTGGTGGGCTTGTGTTGGGCAATTTTGCATTCGTGAGTAGGTTTTTTAGGGATTTGGGTTGTCTTTTACTTTTTATTATTTTATGGGTTGCGAGTACTCTTTTTAGACGTGGGTCTTGATTCAGTAGTGGGATGTTTTTGTATATTATTGTGTAAGCTTCTGCATTTCTAGGATTGTGTGTTGAGAGATATGGGAGACTATTTAACGTGCCGTGTATGTGTTTCGGTTTTCGCAGGTCATGAGTAGCAATTGCCTTGGCCCGTTCTATTCCATTGTCAACTAATGATGCTGGGTAATGTCTTTCGAGGAGAATTGCCTTCAGTTCTTCGAGTCTTTTATTTCGAGTTCTATAATTAGAAACAATTGTGCAAATTCTTCTCGCAAGGTTGAAGGGAATGTTTGTCTTTGTATGTTTTGGGTGATTGGAGGTGAACAGAAGGTATTGCTTGGAATCAGTCGGTTTGTAATGAATATCAGTCTCAATGCTGGTACCCATTTTTACAATGAGAATGTCAAGAAAAGGAAGTTGGTCTTGACTGTATTCCATTGTAAATTGGATATGGTTGTTGACACTGTTAATTAGAGTTTTGAAGTCAAAGAGTTGGTCGAGTGTGTGGGACCATAGGATGAGGCAATCATCCAAGTAACGTTTCCAATTCTTCAACAGGTATTGGTGGAAAGACAGGCCGTATCTAGTTTTGGATTTGTCATAGATCTGCAATTCTAAGTAGGCCATCACCAGGTTTGCATATGTAGGGGCAACTTTAGTCCCCATTGCAGTCCCTGATACCTGTCTGTAGGTGTTATCATTAAAATTAAAAAAATTGTTTTGAAGGATAAACTTAAGGCCCTCGATGATGAATTCTTTTTTTATTCTTTCTGGGATCTCATTGGGGTATTTTTCTAGCCAGAATTTAATGGCTTCCAGTCCATATTGATGTGGGATCGTAGTGTAAAGATTTATTACATCAAAGGAAACAATGAAAATGTCTTTATTGGCATGTTTGGGTAGATGATTTAGTAGGTCCAGGTCGTCTCTAACAATACTTGGTATGTGGTGAAGTATTGGTTTCAGGAGGATATCGATAAAGTTGCTTAATCTGTGTGTTTCACAGTTTGGGCCTGCCACAATTGGTCTTAGTTTGAGATCAGTGGGATGTGGTACAGTGATACAGGTGGAAGTGGACTTTTTGCAAGCTTCAGAAATAGTTTTGCTCTTGTGGATTTTTGGGAGTCCATAGAGGTTGCTTGTTTTGCAATTAAAGTTTGTTAGGTAGTCGCTTTCCTATATATATATATATATACATATATATATGCATACATACGTATATGCATATATATATATATATGATGTATATATGTTTTGTCGGGTGCATTCAACGTATCTGACCTCCAAACCTACCTCAAGCCACTTTTTTTCCAGAAAAGAAAGGTGGAAGGGGTGGTGGGAACCTCAAAGTTTCCCACCAAGGGAGTTTTGTACGTGGTTTTTTTTTTCTTTTCCAGATTATTTTGCATAGTTTCAATGAATGTGACATCGAAATCATGCTTAAACGGATCCTTTTTCCAGAAAAGGAAAGATTTGGCTGCTATTCCTAGCATGCTCTGCTACCATGTAACAGCTATTTGCATTCACATCAAAATTTACCAACATTTCTTTCCATTTATTTTTTCCACTTTATGGAAGTCAATATTTTCTTTTGACATCCACCTCAGTTAATTTTGCTATTCTCCCAGTTGTATACTTTCTTGAAGAAAAGCCTCACATTATCTCAAAGTTACAAGAATTTGCTAACATGATTTGTTTATTTTTTTAAAAGATTTCATAGAGGAATTAGATACAAGGGGTTTTGGCTGCTTTAAACACTAAAGTTTTAAAAAGTGCCAAAACTATAACATCAACTTTTTTGGCGTTTAGAACCCCAAAACAGTACTTTTTGGTTATCTCACCCCTATTAAAAAATTGCCCTATTAAAAAAACTAGGTTATCTCCCCACTAAAACATTGAGTTTATGTGGCAACGAGATTGGATTAAAAGAGTTAGATCCTTTTGATTCAATACTTAAGGTATCGTCCAGTGAAGGTTGGCTTGCAATATACCAACCTTCACTGGACGATACCTTAACTTCAATTCCCACCATCCATACAGTGTAAAGAGAGGAATTGCTCAGTGCCTAAAACATCGAGCAAAGAATATAAGTAGCGATCGTGATACCCACTACGAAGAAATGATCAAGCTCAGTAACAATCTATTAAGAAACAACTACCCCAAGAACATACTATCTACTCCAATTATGAAGAAAAGAGAGGATGAAACCAATAAACTGTCTACAGTCTGTCTACCCTATGTGAAAGGCCTCTCCGAAAAGATACAAAAGATATGCGGCCCATATGACATCAGGGCAGTATTCAAGAGCAATACAACACTTCCCAAATATCTCCTTCGGGTAAAACCACCAACAGAAGAGAATATGACCAAAAACTGTGTGTACTCCATCTCATGCAGCTGTGGTAGGTTATACAAAGGCGAAACATGCCGCCCCCTCAAAATAAGGGTAGAAGAACATCGCAAAGCTGTGACACGAGGAGATATTGATAAATCGGGTATAGCTGATCATGTATGGCAAAATGGAGACCACCTCCCCCTGTGGGATGAAGTTAAAATAATAGACAGGGAACAACACTGGAAAATACGAAAACTAAAAGAAGCAGCACATATGCTAGGACACAACAACCTCCTAAGCAGACCGAGTGCAGATATGAATAGCATATGGGAACCAGTATTGAGGAAGGATAGAAAAATAATAGATTTATAAGCCCTAAAATTCACTCCATAATTGCCCACAGGCATATGGCGTAGTGGTTAAGAGCGCGAGTGGTTAAGAGCGCGGGGTACTAACCCCAAGATTCCAAGTTCGATTCACGGCAGTGACCTGATTAATAATAGTAATAATAATAATAATATAATAATAGTAACATCGTTAGGAATGAGAACCCAGGTTCAAAATTTCCCCAAGACACCTGACAAAGGCTGGAGGGTATATCAGCCGAAACGTATTAACAACAAACAAGATGAGGACAAATATCCGTCAAATGTAAATAATGTTTGTTTTAGAGTTAAAAAATGCTGATTTTATAGTTTTAAATTTTAAAAACATTAAATTATAAAAGGCTGAAAGAATGACACGTACAATATTGAATATGTTAAGACAATCTGAAAACAATAGAAACATAAATGTTTACTAGTTTTTATGAAATTTTGGGATTGACGGACTGGAGTTAACAGAAGGTAAATGTAACGGAAGTTAATTAGTCCAATAATGATTTTCAAAGTTAACTTAAAAGTTAAATCAACAACGAAAATGTTAGCTTTGTTAATTAAAGATTAATGGACTTATGCCCAGCTCTGTATGTGTATCGCTAACCACTACACACATTTTTTTTCTCTGCTTGTTTCTTTCCTTATTTCTTTCTGTGTTCCTTTCTGTGGAAGAGCATAGGCTCAAAACGTTAAAGACTTTTTCAATTCCCGAGTGTTATACTAATACATCTGTTTGTTTTCTACACCACCTGTCTTCTTCTGTTGTTTTTTGTGAATCCTCCCTATATATATACATATATATATATATATGTATATATATATATATATATATATATATATACACATATACACACACACCATATGCATATATACAGGGTGACCCAAATGTAGGTTTACAGTTATCACGTAAGCACTTTGAATTTCTTTTAAAACATTTTATTACATTTAAATTTCTATGTTACAATTAACTAAATTAGCATAGAATAACGGTTTCGTATTTTTTTTAATAATTAAGATCTAAACTATTATTATATGAATGCGAAAGAGATACTTGAATAACTGTAAACCTGTATAACGGTTAGTAACATAGAAATAGGGATGGTCTTTGATGGATTGGTAATAGAAAAATGGGTTAACAAATATACATATATAGTGAAGAAATGTTAAATATTCACCTCAGCTTGCATGTAAAACCTCACGTGTTACTGCTTGCTCTATGAGAACAAAAATAATCAGGAAAAATGACAAGTGTCCTCTCTTAATCTACACCTACGATGACATTTGACAGCAAAAGTCTATTCAAGCATTCACCACAAAAAAAAATCATTACGCTAACCAGGATATAGAATAAGACAACATTTTAGTTTCTAAATGTTTACAACCAATGGCAGGAACTGATATGCTTTGACAAAACAATGCAACACTTTCAGTTTGATTAGACTCATAAATACCCATATTTATATTATTAAAACAGGTAAATAGAGCTAAAAAATGAAACAAGTTCTCCTATTAATAATTCTCACACATTTTTCTTTTTCACAGTTATATCCTGTATTTTCAGTGTGAGCGGCTTTCAAATCCTCTTTTATTTAATTTCTCTAACTTATTTCTTGAACTGAAATTTGAGTGAATACACAAACACCGAAACCAAAACAAACAGGTTACACAAGAGATCTGAGTAATATGGATGTAGCTACATCATTCACAGGACATGTAAACAATTGAACTTTTGAGTGTGTTGGGACGTGTATCTTTTATCATGTACTTGTTTCAGTCATTAGACTGTGGCCATGCTGGGGCATGGCCTTAAAGAACTTTTAGTTGTATGAATCAACCTCAGTACTTCTTTCTTTCTTTCTTTTTTTTTTTTTAAAAAAAAGCTTGGTACTTATTCTATCAGACTCTTTTGCTGAACTGCTAAGTTACACAGACATAAACACATCAACACCAGTCATCAAGCATTTGTGGGGGACAAACACACACAACATAACCTCACCCATATATATATATATATATATATATATATATATATATATATATATATATATATATATATATATTCAAATTACACTGAAAGTAACAAAGTTTGATTTAGAAGCGCTGAGATGTATTGAAAGGTAAGGAAATAATTTTATTTTCAAATGCAGGATAATGCTAATAATATAGCATGAACAGGATAAACTACCCATATTTTGCAGAAAAATGCATCGGCCTATATATATATATATATAGGCCGATGCCAGTGCCCCCTGACTGGCTCCTGTGCTGGTGGCACGTAAAAAGCACCCACTACACTCTCGGAGTGGTTGGTGTTAGGAAGGGCATCCAGCTATAGAAACATTGCCAGGTCAGAATTGGAGCCTGGTGCAGCTGCTGGCTCTCCAGACCTCAGTCAAACCATCCAACCCATGCCAGCTTGGAAAATGGACATTAAACGATGATGAGGATGAGGATGATAATATATATATATAAAACATATAATTCTATAAATATAATTATAGTAAGGGCACTAATGAGTAGCACCACATGCTAGAAATAGATGCCAAACGGCTCTAAGAACTACATTATTTATCACACTGGTACAGGCTGAAAGAAAGGGAAATGAACAAAAAAGATTTTTTTTTTTAATGGTTTGACCATAGATCAATTTCTAGTTTAGTATGGTATAACTGAGTTATCCCTAAACAAGAAATCAATCCATCATTAAACTATTCTTAAAAAAAATCATTTTTGTTCATATTCCTTGCTTTAAGCCTGTGCCAATGTGGTAAATAATGTAGTTCTTAGAGTCATTTCGCATCTATTTCTAGCATGTGGTGCTACTCATTAGTGCCCTTACTATAATTATATTTATATAATTATGTATTTTGTATTAATCTTTACCTATATGGTTTATTACATGCTGGCTACTTGATGAATCTTTGTGGGTTTTCGTCACTGTTTACAATTTTGTTCCAATTGTTTTCAAATTTAGTATATGGATTAAGTTTTGTATACTAATTATGAAAAGGAAATTCATTTTTCCTATAAATCCATAATTAAAAAGTTATTAGCCTTTAAAATTTGCAAAATTTGAGTATTTTAGCCAATCACAAGCAAGTATTTTACACATCACTGTGGCGAAAGGCTCTGTTTCCATAGTAACTAAAGAAGCTGTGCATGCACAGAAGGAGGAGAAGGAGATGCGAGAAAGATATTCTTCTTACTATGATAATACTCTTGTGTTTTTCTCCGTCACAACATATGAATGACAGCCATCCGAGTTGATAGTACCAGGGTAGATAAAGCAATTAAGAGTATGAAGACCGGGAAAGCCCCCGGCCCATCAGGAATCACTGCAGAGATGCTCAAAATATCTGGCAGTGTTGGCTATAGCCTAGTCACCCGTATTACGAACCAGGTGATACACGAAGGAGTCATACCCAATGACTGGTGTAGCAGCATCACAGTCAACTGCTACAAAGGTAAAGGTGACGCTTTAGATACAAATAATTACAGAGGCATCAAGCTGTTAGATCAGGTTATGAAAGTTACAGAGAGGGTCATAGCCCAACTAATTAGGGAGCGAATCAATTTAGATGAGATGCAGTTTGGGTTCGTGCCAGGTAAAAGCACTACTGATGCCTTATTTCTAGTGAGACAGTTGCAGGAGAAATACCTAGCTAAGGATAAACCTCTGTACCTGGCTTTCGTTGACATGGAGAAAGCCTTTGACAGGGTCCCCCGATCCCTTATCTGGTGGTCAATGAGGAAACTTGGGATAGAAGAATGGTTAGTGAGAGCTGTGCGAGCCATGTACAGAGATGCTGCCAGTAAGGTGAGGGTTGGAAATGAGTACAGCAATGAATTCCGGGTAGAGGTAGGGGTCCACCAAGGTTCCGTCCTCAGCCCCCTCTTATTTATCATAGTCCTCCAGGCAATCACAGAGGAGTTCAAGACAGGTTGCCCCTGGGAGCTCCTCTATGCTGATGACCTTGCCCTAATTGCGGAGTCACTATCAGAACTAGAGGAGAAGTTTCAGGTGTGGAAGCAAGGTCTAGAATTGAAGGGCCTTAGAGTCAACCTAGCTAAAACCAAAATCCTAATAAGTAGGAAGGTAGATAAAACACAAACCCCTTCAGGTAGATGGCCCTGCTCAGTATGTAGAAAAGGAGTAGGTAGTAACTCTATAAGATGTACCCGGTGCAAGCTATGGACACATAACAGGTGCAGCAACATCAAAGGCAGGTTAACTAGCAAGTTAGTTTTTGTTTGTGGCAGATGTTCAGGTGCAATAAAGACTGTAAACAAACAGGAAACAACTTCTATCTCATTCCAGGGTGAAAAACTAGAGGTAGTCGATAGCTTCCGCTATCTGGGCGACCAAGTTAGTAGTGGGGGTGGGTGCGCTGAAAGTGTAGCTGCTAGAATAAGAATAGCCTGGGCAAAGTTTAGAGAGCTCTTACCCCTGCTGGCGACAAAGGGACTCTCACTCAGAGTAAAAGGCAGACTGTAGGACGCATGCGTACGAACAACCATGCTACATGGCAGTGAAACATGGGCTGTAACTGCTGAGGACATACGTAAGCTCACAAGGAATGAAGCCAGTATGCTCCGTTGGATGTGTAATGTCAATGTGAATACCCGTCAGAGTGTAAGTATCTTGAGAGAAAAGCTGAACATTAGAAGCATCAGTTGTGGCGTGCAAGAGAGACGATTGCGCTGGTATGGACATGTGGTGAGAATGGATGAGGATAGCTGCGTGAAAAAGTGCCACACCCTAACAGTTGAGGGAACCCGTGGAAGAGGTAGGCCCAGGAAGACCTGGGCTGAGGTGGTGAGGCAAGACCTTCGTACATTGGGCCTCACCGAGGCAATGACTACTGACCGAGACCTTTGGAAATGTGCTGTGCCTGAGAAGACCCGGCAAGCCAAGTAAGATCGTTGCCAGTGCCCCTGGACTGGTTCTTGTGCGGGTGGCACATGAGATGCACCATTTTGAGCGTGGCCGTTGCCAGTACCGCCTGACTGGCTCCCGTAGGATTTTCGAGCGAGATCGTTGCCAGTGCCCCTGGACTGGCTTGTGCCGGTGGCACATAAAAGACACCATTTCGAGCGTGGCCGTTTTCGTGCGGGTGACACGTAAAAGCACCCACTACACTCTCTGAGTGGTTGGCGTTAGGAAGGGCATCCAGCTGTAGAAACTCTGCCAAATCAGACTGGAGCCTGGTGTTGCCATCCGGTTTCACCAGTCCTCAGTCAAATCGTCCAACCCATGCTAGCATGGAAAGCGGACGTTAAACGATGATGATGATGATGATGATGAAGGAAGGAGTGATAGATGAATAAGGAAGGAAGGAAGGAAGGGGTGATGGCAAACTGGTGGTGGGGGCGTTTCAACTGTGTGAGCATATGTGTATGTATGTAAAACATGTGAATGTTTGTGTGTGTAAAACGTGTGAGTGTGTGTGTGTGTGTGTGTGCACGCACATGCAATGTAAGTGGGATGGTGAACATTCAACGCTGAAAAGAAAAATCAAACTGCTTTTCAATTCTGTGTGAGTATATGTGTGTGTGTGTGCATGAATAAGGGAAGTAGCAATGTTTTGACATGCTGATGACCCCCCACCCCCACCCAATGATGGAAGAGGCAGCAAACACGCTGTTTTCTGATTGGCTGAAAATTCTGAAAATCATCAAACTTTAAACACCTGTAACACTTTTGCAAAATTTTTCTGGAATAAATGAATACCAAATTCGCATTCAGCATTAAAAATTACAATGATACAGGCGCAGGAGTGGCTGTGTGGTAAGTAGCTTGCTTACGAACCACATGGTTCCGGGATCAGTCCCACTACGTGGCACCTTGGGCAAGTGTCTTCTACTATAGCCTCGGGTCGACCAAAACCTTGTGAGTGGATTTGGTAGATAGAAACTGAAAGAAGCCCATCGTGTATATATATATATATATATATATATATATATATGTATGTGTGTGTGTATGTGTTTGTCCCCCCAACATTGCTTGACAACCGATGGTAGTGTGTTTACGTCCCCGTAACTTAGCAGTTCGGCAAAAGAGACCAATAGAATAAGTCCGCAGTCGATTTGCTCGACTAAAGGCGGTGCTCCAGCATGGCCGCAGTCAAATGACTGAAACAAGTAAAAGAGTAAAAGAGAGTAAAAAAACTTTTTTTTGAAGATAATTGTAAACAGTGACAAAAACCACACAGATCCTACTTGATAAAATCTTATACAGATTTTATCCTTGATTATAAAGATAAATATAAATCACTCCAACCAATTTATTTACTGTGGTATTATTTTGATCATATCAGCATGTGACTGAGATGAACGAATTAGATTTAGCTTGTACATAAGCATGAACATTTGTATATGCGCTTGTGGATACATTTATTCATGTGGGTATGTATAAATGTTTATAATCATGTACTTTGGGTTACATCCCTAAACTGGAAATTGATCTATGATTGAACCATTTAAATAAAACCTTTTTTGTTCATTTCCCTCAATTTCAGCCTGTGCCAATGTGGTAAATAATGTAGTTCTTAGAGTTATTTGGCATCTATTTCTAGCATGTGGCACTACTCATTAGTGCCTTTACTATAATTATATATTTTGTATCAGTTTTTACCTATATGGTTTATTACATGCTAACTACTTAATAAAATCTTATATAGATTTTATCCTTGATTATAAAGATAAATATATATATATTACGGAGATGAACTTGCATAGCAAGTGACCTGATCTGAGATCGTGTGCTGGAATGAAAACAATTGCAGCGTGGAAGGTGTTTATAAGCCATTTAAAATAACACACAAAAGCCGTCAGATTCACTTCAACATTTAAATTTAATTTGTCAAAATATTTTCATCGCTTTGAGACCGCGACCTGTTCACTGACAAAATTGTGCTGCATATATATATATATATATATATATATATATATGTATATATATATATATATATATATATATATATATATATATATATATATATATACATACATATATATTTGATAGGCTTCTTTCAGTTTCTGCCTACCAAATCCACCCACAAGGCTTTGGTTGGCCCAAGGCTATAAAAGACACTTGCCTAAGGTGCCAAACAGTGGGACTGAACCTGGAACCATGTGGTTAAGAAGCAAGCTTCCTACCACACAGCCATGCCTGCAGTTGTATGTGTATATAAGTGCAGGCAAGGTTGTATGGTTAAGAAGTCTGCTTTTCCAACCACATGGTTCTAGGTTCAGTCTCACTTCGTTACACTTTGGGCAATTGGACAAGTGTCTTCTACTGTAGTCCCAGGACTAACTGGATTTGGTAGACAGAAAATGAAAGAAAGCCTATTGTACATAGATGTGTGTTTATGTATATCTATGTATATATGTATAAGTGTATGAATGTGTTTGTGAGCATGTGTGTGCATGGGGTATATATATATATCTGCCAGGGCTGTGGAGTTGAAACAAAAAACTTTGACTCCGACTCCTCTTTATGTAATAAAGTGATTGTGGTCTACATATCTCATAAAGCATATGCATACGCTTGAACTTTGGGTAAGCCTATATGTTATAACTGGTTTATATTAAAGAATAAAGATATTGCGAGTCAGTCGTTATAGTTTTACCGACTCTGACTCCAGCTAGCCCTTAATTGTTTCCGACTGACTCCACAGCCCTGATATCTACAGGTATAGTTGTGTCGTGAAGACGTTTGCTTCACAATTATGTGGTTTGGGGTTCAGTCTCACCATGAAGCACGTTGGGTAAGTATCTTCTATCATAGCCCGGGGCCAGCCAATGCCTTGTGAGTGAATATGGTTGATAGAAACTGAGAAAGCCCACTGTCTTGCTATCATTTCATTTCTTGATCTGTTTTGTATTTTATAAAGTTCTATGACAATGGATGCATCCTCTGAAAAGTCAAATCTCCACACATGTAAGGATGAAGGTAGATCAGACTCATCAGGCTGAATGTAAGATGGCTATCATCTGATAAAATTAGGTAATCATCATATATCATCATCATCATCGTTTAACGTCCGCTTTCCATGCTAGCATGGGTTGGACGATTTGACTGAGGACTGGTGAAACCAGATGGCTACACCAGGCTCCAATCTGATTTGGCAGAGTTTCTACAGCTGGATGCCCTTCCTAACGCCAACCACTCCGAGAGTGTAGTGGGTGCTTTTACATGCCACCAGCACGAAGGCCAGTCAGGCGGTACTGGCAACAGCAACGCTCAAAATGGTGTATTTTACGTGTCACCTGCACAAATATGTCTATGTATATATTTGAATGTATAAAAATAAGTGTATTATTAAAATGTGTGTGTGAGTGTGTGTGTGTGTGCAGGAGCATGTGTGTGAGTGTCTGTCTCCACATCCTGCATTAATTGTAAACAAGTTTGCTGACATGTGAGTGGTGTCATTTGTTTGGAATCTTCAATGAAAACAAGCCCAGGCTAGGGTCGATATGGCCTTGCATGAAAACAGTTGAGGATTAGTGACAGGAGGATTATCTACACATAAAAGAATCTGATGATAATGATATATAATCATCATCATCAGTCATAACTGTGACATTAAGATGTCCATTCTCCAGTCACATGCTATCAGATTCAGTCCCAGTGCATGACAACCTCAATGTCTTCTCCAATAGCTAGCCCTGGATCAATCAATACCCAGTGAGGGGAACTATAAGAACCTCACCACATAACTAGATAGATATACATATATATATATATGTGTGTGTATGTGTACGTTCACTTCTTTGTGTGATTGTTTACAATCTGCACTGCATTACAGTCCCAAACAGTGATGTCACATTTGTGACAGGGCTGCACACAGTGACAATTGCTGGTATTTCTGGTTAGCAAAATGTCTGTTAGCTCTGCACTTTTGAATTCCTCTGAAATGAAAAACATGTAAGGATTGGTGACAAGAAAAGAGCACCCAGCTGTAAAGATCTTGCTTTAAGTATCTTCCCTACTATAGTAGTGTGGCAAACAGATGCTAAACAAATGAACAGATGGACTATATATAGTCAACTATATATATATATATATATACAACATATGAGGGTGTAGCAATTTCTTGCTGAACAACCACAAACAGGATTTGCTTATAGTAATCAAATTTTTGTGTTCACACAAGCTAACTTCCTCCATGAAATCGACATTACCTGTACAACTGCACCGTGTGCCACTTGTCGATATAAAATGAAGTGCCTTGCTCAAGTACACAATGCAACGTCTGGTCTGGGAATCGAAACCACGATCTAACAATTGTGAGTGCAACACCCTAACCACTAAGCTACGCACCTTCACACATAAACACACACACACACACATTTGGAGCAGTTGGCATTAGGAAGGGCATCCAGCTGTAGAAACCATGCCAAATCGGATTGCAACTTGGTGCAGCTCTCTGGAATACCCATTTCAGTCAAATCGTCCAACCCATGCCAGCATGGAAAGCAGAAGCTAAAAGATGATGTATCATCATACACACATTATCATTGTTTTAATGTCTACTTTATGTAAGGATCAGACAGAATTTGTTGATGGCATATTTTTTACAGATGGATGCCTTTCTTGTCACCAATCTTCATTTGTTTCCAAGCAAGGTCGTATTTCACCAGGCCGGACATGTTTGTTATGGAAGATTGGGAAGGAATGCTGTTCTATAACCATCACATGATGTCAAGACAAGGACACATGCACACATATATGTATACACACATACACACATATGTATACACACATACACACAATGGAACTCTTTTAGTCTCCATTTACCAAATCCACTAAGAAGAGTTTGGTTGAACATAGCCATAGTTGAAGACAAAAGTTCCATGCAACAGGATTAAACTTGAAATCACATGGTTGGAAAGCAAGCTTCTTAACCACACGGCTATGCCTGCACCTGACAGATATTATAACCTAAGTCTGACTAATAGTATAGGAGCAGAATTTAGTAAATATAAAAACATGTACAAACTCATGATGTGAGAGAGAGAGAGAGAGAGAGAGAGAGAAAGAGAGAAGAGATATATGAGCCTAGAATTGGTGTCAGTTATAACAAACTCTTTCTTTCTTCAAGTTCCAACTTGAAATCTTTGAAATTTCAGGTGCTTTCATAAATTAAAACTAAATAAGCAAAAAAAAAAAAAAAAAAAAAAAAAAAAAAAACAGAAAGACTTAAAAGACCCCCATCCCACAACAAAAAGCATCCATTTTTTAAAGCTATACCAAAAATCAAACACAAATTGAAATTCAAATAACAGAGGCAAATCTGAATCATTAAATAAAAAAAATATTTCAATTGTTTCAGTAGAAATTCTATTTAAAAATTCAGTTCAAATAGAAAAAATTTTTTTTCTAAATCTTAATTTTATAAAAAAAAAGTCCAGTTTTAGGAACTTTAAACTCTCAAGAATAAAGATTTCAACCAAAACATCCAAAGGCAACAAAAAATAACAAAAAAGAAAAAAAAAGCCCACAAAATAACCAGATTCAAAAAAGCCACTGACACCACCACCACCATTGTAGGTATACATACCTATACACTTTTGTTATTTATATTTATTACTTTGCACATAGTCTAAATGTTTGTGCATGCACACATGTATGTATGTATGTATGTATGTATGTATGTATGTGTGTGTGTGTGTATGTATGTGTGTCTTGCCAAAACCTACACTGGAGTTTATCACAACCTTGCAGCAGATCCTGTCGAGCCAGCCAACCCATGCCAGCATGGGAAACAGACATTAAGTGAACATGCTGATTTTGTTTTCTTTTTTCTTTAATGTCTTGCAAGTACTTGGTGACCCTGTCAGTGCAGGTGCCCCTTAAAAGCACCCAGTCCACAATGTAAAGTGGTTGGCATTTGGAAGGGCATCCAGCTGTAAAAGCCTTGCCAAAACTGACCTCACCAGTGCTTGTGCCATGTAAAAAGCACTAAGTCCATTCTGCTGAGTGGTGGGTGTTAGGAAGGGCACCCAGCTGTAAAAATCCTGCCAAAACTGATCTCGCCTGTGCTTCTTATGCCATGTAAGAAGCACTCAATCCACTCTGCTGAGTGGTTGGTGTTAGGAAGGGCACCCAGCTGTAAAAATCCTGCCAAAACAGACACAGAAGTCTGGTGCAGGCTTCGGCTTGGCCGGCGCTTGTGGTACTGCCCCACCCATGTTAGAATGGAAGACAGATGTTAAACAATGATGATAATGATATATATATATATATATATATATATATATATATATATATATATACACACATACATACACACACACACACACAAACAACAAGGCTCTGGGTTCAGTGACACTGAATGACACTTTGGATACATGTCTATGAAACTAATCAATGCCTTTTCAGCAAGATAGGCAAACAGAAATTGAGCAGAACCACCTCTCTCCTTCATAATTGTGTGTATTTGTGTGTGTGTGTGTGTGTGTGTGTACATGTAAGTGTATGTGTGCATGTGTAACTGTGTTGGAATATCATTTCCAAGTGTCTTAGCACCTGTGTTGTGGTTTACATTCTCTGATAAGCAAAACTACTGATGTTTCTGACACCTGAGGAGGACTAGTGGAATGGAAATACCTTGGGAAATGGGTAAAAAGAGCCTCTGACCACAGAATATCTGCCTAAACAAGTTTCATCAAACCCATGCCAACATGGGAAAATGGATGTGGAGGTGGTGATGAGATAGATTTTAAAGTAATAAAACTACAGTATTTAAATCTTTTATTATAGAATTTTAAACATATAGGAAAATTTTCACTGTAAAAAGCATAAAAACACACAGACAAACACACATGAATGTTTTCTTAGCTGGTAGGAGCAGATTCACACCAAAGAGTAATGACCGACTAGACTGCTAGCTGGGTAATATTGTTCATACTTGAACGGATGCCACAATGAACATTGTTCGAATTCTGCTGTACCACAGGGAACCTCATGGCAGAAACTCCTCCCTCCAAACAGTGCAGGGGACCACCATTTATACCCTGCCAGTTCCTGTCATGCACTGATAAAAATATCGAGCAAGGGAGATAACTCTCTATAAAAACCTGCAGAGCATCTCAAAGTCTTAATATACACAAGATTTATATGCAAGCTGTTGTATGGCTGCAATCCAATGATTGAAACAACTGAAAGAACAGTTTAAATGATATGTTAATGGTGTCGTTCTCACCAGTCTTTGAGTGCTTGTGAATCTATGGGCAAGTCTTATGCAAACATTAAAAGAAGAAAGCTTTTCCATAAATAACATGGAATTTAATTTAGTCTCATCTGTTCTAGATACGATGATGCATGGCCTAGAGGTTAGGCTGTTGCATTCATGATTGCAAGTTTGTGGTTTTGATTCCTGCACTAAGGAGTGCAATTGCATTCTTGAATACCTTTTATCCTTTGTTTGTTGCAGCCATCAGACTGTAGCCATACTGGAGCACCATCTTGAGTAATTTTTAGTTCAATGAATTGACCCTAGTCCTTTCTTTTTAAGCCTAGTACTTATTCTATAAGTCTCTTTTGCCAAACCGCTAAGTCCTCAGTCAAATTGTCCAACCCATGCTAGCATGGAAAGAGGATGTTAAACAATGATGATGATGAATTCCTAATTTTTGTAATTTTTCTTATATATATACCACATCTAATTTGCCTTTGTATCTTTATATCCTTTGTCTTACAGAACTCATTTGCTTAACAAATAAATTTAGAATAATATCAAGTACTCAAAGATAGCATTACAAGTTAAAAGAAACCAGGTTATTATGTTGACTTAGAATGGCTGTGAAGAAGCTCTCAGTTTATTGTCTTCAACAACCAATAAATATGAAAGGATATTGAGGTCAACATATTTTGGATGATGCTGGTGTAAACTTTTAATTTGGAGAAATATATTTACTGATAATTCTGTAGAAAGTAGTGTTGCAAATATCGGGCAACTTTGTATTCCCAGAGGAGTATAAACAGAAGTTAAAAAAAACAATCATGCAGTGTAAGATGATTATGTCATAGTGAATTAAAATTAGTTTTGTGAATGAATGCTGAAATATTCAATAACAAAAATATTTTACAAATCACATTTTGATAACATATTAAAATTGTAATTTATAAGAATTTTCTAAACAGTGTAGACTTTAATACTTGCTTTCTTTTAGTAAAAGTTACAAATTCATATCTAAATTTATAAGCAGCTTTCTTTATTATATAGTATAGGTATCTTTTTCACATCTAAACTTTGAACATTTGATGTTAAGTTACAGAAGAACAAAAGTGAGAAACTAATTTTATATGTTTGTTTACTGTAAAATCTTTAAGCTAATATAAACATTATAATTAAGTGTCTAATAGATCTCGACCTCAGGCTATCTGGTTTAGATTACACTGTTATTGCTAACATACTGACAAGCTTAATTAAGGACTCTGACTTAAGCATTACCAATTGTATATATGATAGTAGAATACGATACTATAAACACAAAAGATGAATAAAACAAACAAAAGAAGGCAGCGTATTCCGCTAACTGACTTGTGATTGGTAGTTAAAATTCATCCCTCTACATTCTGAGTTCAAATCCTGCTATGGTTGAATTTACCATATAACCCTCTGCAGTTGAGTATCCTTAATCTCATGGGCTCATAGGTGCTGGTGCTACGTAAAAAGCACCCATGCCAGTGCCGCATAAAAGCACGCAAGCAGACTCTGTAAAGTGGTTGGCCTTAGGAAGGGCATCCAGCCGTAGAAACCATGCCAAAACAGACAGGGAGCCTGAACAGCCCTTCAGGCTGGTCAGCTCCTCTCAAACTGTACAATACATACCAGCATGGAAAATAGACATTAAATGATGAAGATGATGATGATGATGAACCCTTCCAATAGGCTTGTGCTTAAATCAATTCATTTAATCATAGCATTCCTTTAAAAATCTACATTTTTAGCTACAAGTATGGCTGTGAAGTTAAGAAGCTTGCTTAGCAACCATGTCGTTTTGGGTTCAGTCCTACTGCACAGCACCTTGGGCAAGTGTCTTCTGCTGTAGCCCTGGGCTAACTAATGCCTTGGGAGTGAATTTGATAGACAGAAACTGCTGGAAGCTTATTGTGTGTGTGTGTCTGTCTGTGTCTGGCTTAAATGGCTTTTAAACACCTTCCACACTGCATTTGTTTTATACATATGCACAATGCACAATGGGTTTCTTTCAGTTTCCATCTACTAAATCCACTCATAAGGTTTTGACTGGTCTGAGGCTATGGTAGAAGATATTTGACCAGGGTGCTGTGCAGTGGGACTGAACCTGAAACTATGTTGCTGGAAGCAAACTTCTTAACCACACAGTCATATCTACCCAGACAGGGTGGAAATCTTCAGGTTAGTGAAGGTTTGAGAAAGTCATATTATGATGGGTCCTTTTGTTTGTTTGATTTTATCTTCTAGGGTAAGTAGTATGTGTGTGTGTGTGTGTTTATGTGTGTGTGTGTGTGTGTGTGTGTGCGTGTGCGTGTGTGTTAGTTTTACTTCTTTCAGTCATTGAGCTGTGGGCATGCTGGAGCACCACCTTGTTTGGTTACCCCAGTAATTATTTTAAGTCTAAGATTTATTCTACTAATCACTTCTCCTGAACCACTAAGTTATAGGAACATAAACAAACCAACACTGGTTGTCAAGCAGTGAAGGTAACAAACACAAACATACACACACACACGAGAGGCTTCTTTCAGTTTCTTTCAACCAAATTCACTCATAAGATATCAGTTGGCCCAAGGCTATAATAGAAGACACTTGCACAAGGTGCCACACAGTGGAACTGAACCCAGAACCACATAGTTGCAAAGCATACTTCTTTACCATGCAGCCATGTTTACATGAGTTTTATTATAAGCTATATTACAGTTTACTATGCTTCATGCTGAAGGTGTAAAAGTTCAACAATGGCTTAGAAATTTCAGTAGTAACCTTATTTTAACCTCTCAATTTCTTTGTTCTTAAATTCATTTGAACAAAGACTTTATGAATAGAAAGAATTTATAAATCATGTACTTAACTGATATATTGCTGACTACTAATCTCACATACATACCAAGTTAACTAGATAATCTCTGTTAATCAGCCATTCTGTTAGACACAACAGTGACTACTCCTTCACACTCTACTATCTTAAAATAATTTAATCCTAGATACACTATGCCTGAATAAGAAAAAACTGGACGTTCACAACTTGAACATCTTTGGTCATAGGAATGGTGAATCAGAGCTGACTTGGGCCTAAACAACATTAACATACACACATAATTGTTTCCATTATAGGCACAAGGCCTGAAATTTTGGGATTAGGGGTGGATAGTCAGTAACCCTAACCCTAACCCAACCCCAGAGTTCAAATGGTACTTATTTCATCAACCCTGAAAAGATGAAAAGCTAAGTCAACCTTGGTGGCATTTGAACTTCAAAATGTCAAGATGGACATGATGCCACTAAGCATTTTGTCCTGCATGCTAACAATTCTGAACATATAATGGTTGATCATTTTTTTGTTTCATTCCTTCATTTTAATGTCTGTTTATTTATGCAAGAAAGTGTTTGATTGGAAACTATTTGCAACATCAATTTACAGCTTGATGTCCTTCCTGATATCGAGTATTCCTCCAGAGTAAGGGAGTTCTTTTAATCCACTGGTCTTCAAAAGTGTAGAACAATTGGTTGTAACAAAGATTGTCAACAGCACGTTATTGTTTCATTCAAATCATGACAAACAAAACTATGGAATATCAACATCCATAAAGAAAGTCCCTCCCTAAACGGGAGGGTTGGCAACAAGAATATTATTCAGCTGTAAAAAAAAATCTACTTCAACGAATTCCATCCAATTCCTGCAAGCATGGAAAAGTGGACAATGATTATGTGTGTGTGTGTGTGCTTCCAAGATATATCTCACAGATGCTCTGGGTTACACATACAATTTGTTGACAATGATTTT
Source organism: Octopus bimaculoides (assembly GCF_046866305.1). Lineage (NCBI taxonomy): Eukaryota > Metazoa > Mollusca > Cephalopoda > Octopoda > Octopodidae > Octopus > Octopus bimaculoides. The sequence continues at coordinate 185,742,283 of NC_142928.1, read as the reverse complement.
CAAGTTTCACTGGTGGTGTGGTGGATTATTCAAAATATGATTTGTAAAATTATAATAAATATTAGATTCAACACATGTATTAAATCCATTATACAGTCACTGTTCATTGATTGCATATATCTAAAATACTGATGCTTAACTTCATGTCTGTGACTGCATGTGTATATATATATGCACATCTATCTATCTATCTATCTATCTATCTAGAGAGAGAGAGAGAGAGAGAGAGAGAGAGAGAGAGAGAGAGAGAGAGAGAGAGAGTCATCTATGAATTCATGAGTCAGGAAAAATATGCACTCGTATATTTGTCAATAGAGTAGGTTTATTAGTCAAAGTATACAGTATTATAAATCCATTTCAGCTGGTCTTACCAATCAGTTTCACACTGGCTATTAGATGACTGGATTTTAGATACCAGTGTGGTTAAGTTACCATGCACTCTTCAGAGATGGCAGGTATAGAAAAAAAAAATGACAACTGCTCTCTGTTGTTGGCAGTGAAAAATGTTACATCTGGCTTGTGGTGGCCTCCCACAACTTCATTTCATCTTTTTTTCACTGCATTCTCAAACTGAATGACATTTTTCACCTCCAATAAGAGAGAGCAGTCACCATATTTTTTTTCCATACTTGCCACCTCTGAAGAGCACATGGTGATAATTGCACTTTTATCTAATACCCAGTGCAAAACCAATAGGTAAGATTAGCAAATTAGATCTATAATACTGTATACTTGATTAATATATATATAAAGGCATATATGTATACATCTTTAATTAATGCATATCAGCAAGGGAGAAAAGCAATGTGTTGAAAACCCCCAAAAACTAGAGACATTTTGTCACTCAGAAATGTAATGAACAAGTCAGTGATTGACCTGTCAGAAATCTGTAACCCACGATGCCTGTTCACAAACTGTGATTGAAATAAATAAATAGAAATAAAATAAATCTTCTAGAGTAAATATAATTACCGAAAAAAAAAAAAACATTTGGGAAAACAGATGTTAGTTTCAGATATTTGGTTTTGAATGCTTGTTTTTAAAAGCAAAGAAGTATAACAACTGAAGATACATGTAGACTGGTTGATAAGAATTTATTATATAGGGGTTTTATCTCACTTTAGACACACCAAGTTAGCAAAGAAACAAAACAGAACAATACTGAATTAAACGTGTTGCAGTATTTTATCATCTTCTCCCTCAACATTTTCTTTTAGATTTTCATATTTTCTTATCAGTTTTTTTACAGTTAGTTTGGAGCAATAAAGTTTGTAAATCCACACACACACACACACACACACACACACACACACACACACACACATGGCTATAAATTCCACTCCCCTTCTCTCTGATTCAATCTTTCACCAGAAATAAACCAGAGAGCACATGTTGAGTATGAATCCCTGGATATCAGAGAACCAATACATTTGTACCAACACCTGGTACCTAATCTGTTTAGAGCAATGAAGGAGCCTGAATGTTGTTGTTTGCCCAGCTGGAAATAATAGCCAAGTTTCCTTCCAATCACGCTATACCATCTTCATAAAAAAAAGAGAGTACAGCTAGAACACATTTGATCATTGGCTTGTTCTGTCAGGATTGACCCGAGACTAAACAGCAGCCATAAAATAACATACCACTCCCCAATGAGGCTACTGTCAGTCAGTACATCAACCATTCTTTATTAATTTCTTTCATAAACACAACAGCATCACTTTACTTGCGCCCTTATATGCAAGGAAGATGTGGAATGTAAAGAAAAAGAACAGGAACTGGCTTCAACATAGAGGGTCATGGAAAGATCTATGCTAGGAAGATCATAGCAGGAGTATATCTGAGATGAGGTAATTCAAAAAGGAAGTGGAGTGAACAATGTGATCACAGAATAACAAAAATGCAGGTTCCACTGAGCCTGACACGTTGCAAAGCTCACAGACAACAGATGGAATCATGCAGTTGTTGAGTGGTATCCTAGAGTCTGGAAGAGACCACACACACACACACACACAGGCATGTGATGGACATCTACAGTTTCCAATCTACCAAATT